>NW_026853736.1:0-139966 GCF_026571515.1 Ruditapes philippinarum | reverse complement strand
TGTGATCAAATTTTTTTATCGTAAGTGAGTTTACATATGTGAAGTAAGTGTAAAAAAAAGGAACTGTGTATCAAATATGCAATTTCTCGACGCCAATGCGTATTGAATTTCTTTTTGGTTAACTGTCAACCAAAAACCATGTCATGCCACTATGCCATATTGTTTACCGCTTGAATGACCAATTTCTTAATAAGAAAAGACAACAGGTGTACGTCCTTTGATGGGTGATGGGATTAGACTCACGTGCCGATAACCCGCCAATACTTTTGGTTATGCATTTCTGTTTTTTATATTGTTTCAACCACTTATTGAAAAAGTGGATGATAATTGACACCACACAAGAATTGGTATAAGAAATAAAATGTACGCAAAATCGTTTTTAATTTTTAAATGGGGGAAAAAAAACCCCAACTAAATTTATTTTTTTTAATAACGACAAAATTTTGGGGCATATACCCCAGAAATTAAAATTCGTAAAAAATTAAAATAAAAACCAAAATTAATAAAAATAAAAAAATCGTCAATTTTTTGAATCATTTTAAATCTGTTTAGGGGGAAAAACCAAAAGGCAGGGTGTCCGTGCTGAGTGTCTAGATAATTTAAAAAAAGTTGTTTTCAAAAAAAAATTTAAAAAACGTGGGGAAAAATTTAAAAAAAATCTTTGCATTTTTTTTTTTTAAACAAAAGCAAAACTGTTTTAAAATTTTATTTAAGGCAAGGTAGAGAAAATGGTAGCAAATTATTATAAAATTAAAATGTACGGAGAGGAAAAATTTAAAACCCATAGAAAACTAACCTTTTAACAAGTTTAAAAAAAAATAAAACACATTATGGGAAATTAAAATATCATCTGAATGTTAAATGAACGGGGATTTCGGCATTTTAAACCATATCAGCTGCTTATAAACAATCGCTTGTGGGACTTTTTGAACTTTTACCAGTTGGATTTAAACTGAATACGGATTCCCAACGTTGAACGAGATAAACGGTTTTTGAAACTTTTAATGAATTTCCAGTTTATTAACAAGCTTAATTAACGAGTGTTGATACGGAATGCTTAATAACCGGGCTAAAATTAAACGCTTTATTTATTTAAGAAAAAAACCACTTATTTTTATATTTTTCCCCCTTTAGTGATATACTTATAAAATATTAATGGGTGGCTGAATTTTGGAAAAACCACTTTGCGCGTTGGGGTTGTCGTAGCGGCGACAACAACAACCTCCTATCGTTATTCGCCTTTTGTCGCACTGACGTCTTGTCGCTTGGCTTATAAGCCAATCCTCTGATTTGAGCGACATCGCGACAACACGCCACACGACAACGCGACGTTTGGCGTGCTTCGCTAGCTACAAGACGGCGCACAAAAACGTTCCAAATCAAGCCACCATAGAATCAACTTTATTTCTCAACGGGAATGATTTTGGAGTGCGGGTAACTGATGCCTGCACTCCAGTTAACTTACTGTGCATGTATGTATACGATTTAACTGTGACACTTTTTCAAAACTGGCAGATGGCGCAAGTCTTTTGTAGAACATGATCAAAGGAAATGCACTTTATATATAATCAAAATGATATTGCCGATGAATTCCACTATATGTTAAAATGCCCTTTCTTCTGTTTTAGTAGGAGAAACCTAATTCCAAGTAAATATTTCAATCGATCGAACACACTAAAATTCAAAAGAACTGTACAGTCAATGTGGCGCAGTTAAATGTAGCAACGCCGCTAAATGTCGCACTTGCCGCTAAATGTCGCACCATTGCCGCTAAATGTCGCAACCGCATCTAAATATCGCAAAATCATTTGCCGTTAAATGTCGCAATGTTAACGTTAAATGTCGCACGAATTTCCCTTACCGTTAAATGTCGCAACACTTCCGTTAAATGTCGCAAGATTGAACTCAAGTTTTATTGTTGTATCAAATTAATTAAATCTGCCTACTCAAGACGAATTTTGTCTGTTTGAAAGCGAGTGAATTTATTATATATGCGTTTTCAATTTTGGCGATGGTAATACTCATCTTGTTAATAATGTATATTGTTTTATTGGATTTTAGCTGAACTTATGCAAGAAAATATTGATAATTATACAATTGTATACTTTTTGTATGAAACTGCAAAATTGGCATTGTTCTGTAAATAGTTTTGTATAATCATGTCTGTAAAATTGGCAGAAGAGACAGCCTAACGGTCTGGCTGCCTGAGGTGGCAGTTTGATGGTCTTGTTTACTGAGAAGGCAAATTGTCTCGCAGACGGAAGAGGAAGCCTAAATAGCTGACGACCTGGGCCTTAGGAGTTTGCCTAACGCCCTGGAAGCCTAACGTTGGCAGCCTAGTATCATGAGGAGGTCGCCTAACATCTTAACAGCCTATCGATGTTAGCTTTGAATCCTGAAGTTGGCAATCTAACAGCCTAAGTTCGGCAGCCTAGTACCTTAAAGTTAGTGACTTATATTATAAATATGGAAACAATTTAAAATACAGTAAAATCACTATGAAAGGTCTTGCAAAAACACAAACAAATGCATGATTATGGAAAAACGCCTTTACCTTAAGGGCACTGAACTTTGCAGTCTAATAGCCTAAAGCTGGCAGTCTAGGAGCCTGGTGTCAAATTATAAAAAATGGAACGATCAAAATAATAAAATGGCATGTTGGATTATTCCTAAACCTACTCGTACAAATGGTTTCATAATTTACACATTTATTAATCAATACAATATACTTGATCCTGGCAAGTTACATAATTATTGCATAAATTTTATCAAATTATTGCCATTTTCAGCAGTTTGATAATGAATATCGTGAACCTAAACCGGCAAGATGGATTTTTTAAGTACTGTCCATACTTATGACTTCATAATTTCCACACTTACTTATTTAGAGAAAGTTCATGATATTGCCGAGTTATATAACTCTGACATTCATTTTCCCAAGTTATATTCACTTTTTTTTTCACTTTGAAAATAGGACCTTTTATGGTTAACCTCATACCTTTAATGGCCGTGTATTTTTTGTGGAGTAAGGGGTCTATAGTGTCAAGGTCACTGGTGTGAAAATTTTTATAACATTTTCACTCATTAAGCCTTTATTGTTAAGTTGTATCATAGTTTGGGGGCTTTGCCAGTCCGGGAATCGAACCCACATGTTCGAGATTACAAGACTCGCGCTCTAACCGATTGAGCTATGCGGGCTGGCTGCTAACAAAAATTCCGGTGCATATTATATATGTTAATCGTAAAATTCGGTCATATCTAACGCCCGACTGTGGATCGAATACTTCATGATCAAGAAGTACTTCATGATAATTTTTGTTTTCGATTTTCGTATTGACCGTGCATTTCATACTATGTTTTTCACGTATTTGCCGTTTCTGATAAAATAAAAAAAGTGGCCTTCACGTTTGAAGTGAATATTTAATATGATTTTTGGGGGTAAAATATAAAAAGGGAGATAATTTAGCAAAAATACCTGTCAGGATCATCTGTCCTTTAGAAATGCATAAGTACTTTTATATGAAATAAGTATTTAAGTTTAAAGTGAATATGTTTGAAATTAGCCGTAACCAAAGGGTTAATCAGAGCGAAAACATCTTAGAGGAATAAGGGGAATAACTTTGCAAACTATATCTAGGATTATCTGCACTTTGATATTGCATCATATGATCAAAGTAAACAAATAAACCACATTTAAAGTAAATTCGGTAGTGTCTGAAAAAATAAATGAAATTACTTAAACCAAATTCTGTAAGCGACAATACCATAATACCTTTAATCTGGTGTCAATCAAGATTACAAATGAAAATGGGAAACAAAAGAAAAATACTAAACGGCTCGGGTGATATAAAATCTTGAAAGGTAATATATCCACATATATCACTCCAAAACCAAAATAACATATAATATAGCAGCTCAAAACCTCGATATTTAGGTTCATAAAAGTGAACAAGTAAAACAAAGATGGCAGTTACAATAGAAATAACTATGAGAATGTTAAAAAGTAATATAATACTACTTTAATCATGATTTCTACATGAATTTAAATCTTGCGACATTTAACGGTAGTGTTGCGACATTTAACGGTAAGGGAAATTCGTGCGACATTAAACGTTAACATTGCGACATTTAACGGCAAATGATTTTGAGACATTTAGCGGCGGTTGCGACATTTAGCGGCAATGGTGCGACATTTAGCGGCGTGTGACATTTAGCGGCGCCACAACGTCTACGTCATTAGCTCAATTGCGAAACAAGTTCTTGCAACCTATATTAATCACTTTCGAGTCTGCTTTGTAGGAGCAAATTTGTCTCGGAGCACATTTGTCTTACGTAAGACCGCTGCGGTCGCACTCAAAGAGACGAATGGGACCTCAAATGTATATCCCAAAAACTTATTTGTATGACAAATGTGCCCCGAACAAGTTTTTTAAGGGACAAGAAAGCACATTTGTCTCATGTGTTTTTAAGGGACAAAAAGCACATTTTGTCTCATGTTGTTTTTTAAGGGACAAAAAGCACATTTGTCTCATGTCATTTTTTGTGAATTATTTCGGCAGAAATTCTATTTTAGAATCCAGGTTCGCCGTTTTACTTCATGTCAAGTGTAATCATCAATAGGTTTGCTTATGCTTGCTTTATGAAAACCTAAAGTGAACTATTAATTATGATATCTCCAATTCAAAAAATTGATTGGCTTAACCTTAAGGCGTACACTAAAACATACTAAATCCCGTTCACGATGGTACAATGGTGACAAGCGATGCCACAATGGTACGTTGATGAAAACGCGATCGTGCGATGGTGAAACATCAATGGTACGAATGAAAATAACGATTGTACGATAGTGAAACAACTATACAACGAAAGCTCGATGATGAAAACGTGATGTTACGATGGTGAAAGACGATGTTACGATGGTGAAAATACGATGGTACGGTATTATGAAACTGCGATGGTATGATGATGAAAAAGCGATATTATTTTCTCTATCGTGTCATCGCATCATCGTGATTTTACCATCATGTCATCGTGTTTTAATCATTGTACCATCTCAATTTCACCTTTGTACCATTGTGCATAGCTGTTCAGGGAGAGAAAAAAATGTCCACACGGAACACCGTAATCGGTTGATATTGAATGATACAATATCGTGACTCGTTTCGCATCTCGCCGAAATCTCGCGTCTAGCGAAATCGTACGTCTCGCTTCGCATCGTTCGTCGGCGCGAGTTCCAGGTCATATACCCCTAAGTAGTATTCCCTTTATAGTCTACATAAAATCACTTAAAAGCCCATTATGCCAGAGAAATGCTTTTAAAAGCTTTTTATTTTTGGTATACTTTTATAGCTCCAAAAAATTATTCATTGGCTAATTACCTGACGCATTTTTTTCATCTGCTGCTTTTTTTTGCGGTTTGTACAGTTGAAGTTATTTAGAATTTTATTTTAAAGTCAAAGTTCTACTTTGTTAACATTTTTTCTACTTTTATGACGAATTATTTCACATTTATCGCGAATTTCTTAGGGTTCTAATTTCCTCATTATCATTATTTGAAAATTAATAAATCTATACTTGCCCTATCTAAAGAAGTAAAAATTTATTCATTTCGAAAATCTCGTGGTACGGGATACTTCGACATTGCGAGATCTCGTGTTACAATATCGTGTCTCGCTTCGTGTCTCATCAGAATGTCGCGTCTCGCCCGATTCTGAGTGTCCCGATATTCCATAATTATGACATAACCCGGATTATTTCAGGAACTCATGCATGTTTTAAGTGGTTTTTCAATTGCGGATCTGAAAGAAAGACGATTTTTTATACATTTATTTCTGATGAAAACAAAATATTGTGTAATGGTCTCCTTATTTTCTTTTATAGATCATTTAAGGGTCTCCGTGGCCGAGTGATTTCTAAAAAAAACACTTGCCCTTAACCACTCAGGGGTCAGTATCTCGAAGCTATCGTTAGCATAACGACTGTCGTAAGCCTCTCGTTAAGGTTTTTACTGGTATCTCGAAGCTCTCGTAATTAACGAATAATCGTTAAAATGCCCAATTATTAACGGTTGCGTTGAAGGTGTCGTATAGCTCTCGTTACTATCACTTTGGCAGAAAAGGAAGAATACTTCGAATTTAAAATACATAAAAAAATGAGAATAATATCACTTTATTGATAAAAATGATGAACCTACATAAATATGATATTTTATTTCTTTTTCTCAAATATCAAACATATGTAAGAGCTCTTTTAGTTTACATGAAGATGTATATTTAAATGCAGATGAAAAAAAATCATATAATAACTGAAGCATCGAAAGGAATAAACTCTGAAATGTGTAATTTTGCACAAGACAATATAAATAAATATTTGCATGTACATAATGTTAAAAATGTAACAAAATTCGATACTTTTTACAGAATTATATTTCGAAAAGTTACCTGTGATGTAATGATTTAATGACATGAAGAAAAATGCATTACGTTACGCTGCAAAAATCAGTACAACCGATAGGTATGAAATATATGGATATTTTGTTTGTTTAACGTAACAGATTGAAATATTTTGCTCTTGCCAACACCAGCTGTTATATTTTTACTTGCTATATTTACATTTGTAATACATAATCCTTTCTTAATCCTTTGTTAAAGACAAAATGAACATTTATCCATAAATTAACAGAAGATTATATAAAAATCTGGAAACAAAGTGATCCCTCGGAAGCATAAATCACAACAAAATTACAAGAGAACTGTTGACTCGGTTTGATTGAGTCTGTACATGAGGGATAATGAATACGTGCAACATCCCTCACGCCCCCTAGCACCGGCTTGAGCGGTACTCAATTCTCAACACTTAATAGTGCTGGCATCAATGATCCCGAAGGACCAGAAAAATAAAACACTGAAGTGAACTTAGTGAATATCCACTGAAAATAATATTTTTTTATATTAGACAGGTTGCGTGACATATAAACGGTTGTTTGTAAATATAACCGAGCCGTCAGGCGAGGTTTATATTGCAAACAACCGTTTATATACGGTCATATAACTTGTCAGGAATATTTATAACGAATTTATAAAGCTTCGAAATCGGAAGTTCTATTTAAAGAGTAAAATTAAGATTTCCAGCTCGTGAAAATATATGGAAATTTATCATGTTTCGTGAACATATTCTATATTTCACTCAAACGAAAAACATCTTAATATTTCTTTAAAACTTAACCCATCCTCGCTGTCGTCGTTGTATCGTCATCATTATCATAGAAATAAGCATTGTCACTGGTTTATCACGATCGTTTTTTTAACTTACATAAGAAAAAAGAATTCTAGATTAATTATGATGAGATTAAGCGTTTACATTGTATACTAAGCCGAGTTATGGACTAACTTGAATCTTAATTTATTGTCCTGATATGTGTTTAAAGTATTCAAAATAGACATTACGACGACTGAATGTTCGCTATTTACATTAATTTAGATATTTGCAATTGCAATATTTCATCCATGAAAGCAACATTTTTCAAGTTTGAATCTTGAGAGTATACTTACACCCTAAAACATGTTAATTGCTGTAGCCTGAAAAAAATGAGGGAGGGTATTGAGAAGAAGCTCGGCCAGAATATTTGTTTTGACTTAGTTAAGTGTTTAAAATGTCTGATTTCCACTTGCAGCCTTTACTGCACAATCGTCAGTCTACAGTCGTTTTCCCTCAGTTACTAGTCTTGCTGTTTCTATTTTAAGTTTTTACCTTTCAATAGTAATATCACGTCAGTTTCATAGGAATTTTCAACATTTGCAATTTTTCTTGGTTTACGTTTTGTTACGACCATTCCTTCCTGCTTTAACACACTGTTCGCGGTATTCAAATGTTTACATAATTCAATCGTTAATAACTAACGAGTAAGGAACGAACGATTGCTTATGCCTAGGTCACAAATAAAACGGGCGCCGTCCGATTAAACGATTTTTATAAAATCGGCAGATTTTTTGATGTCGTGGACGCCGGGCGATTTTTAATCTGATACCTTGCGTGGTCACGAATGAACAGTCGTCGGGCATTTTTTGCCGAGTGGATTTTACAGAAAAAATTGAACGGATCAGGCGGTCGCCGCCCGATGCCCGTACGGCGCCTGTGCGATTTAAAAGTGAAGTGGACGGTTGCCGCGCGGGTGCCGGGCGACAATGACCTTAAATTTAATGACATCCTAGATAAATCAGCCAGTTGTAATTATGCCAGCAAAGAAGTCAGCTGCCAAACCCAATGGGAAGGCCAAGGAGTTGGTCCGTGTTGTTGACAACGAGTCACCAACGGCCAGTATCGAGGCCGTAGAAGGCGAAAATCAATCAGACATTCGCATGGACATTGAAGAAAAAATTCATGTTTACTAGTATTCAAAAGAAATTCACAAATATATTTTTGAGGCAATTACAACTTCTTCAAGCTGAAATTAAAACAAACACAAGCAGCCCTGTCGCCGGATGACAAAACGATGACCGCCCGGTGCCTGTACATGAATCGTCCGGGTTCCGGGCGATAATCGTTTGAATACTCAGCTCTATTCAGGCACCGGGCGGGGCCCGGCCGATGTCCGCCAGGACGCCTTGTAAATCGGACGCTGTTTTAGTAGAACAAAAAATTGCCCGATCAAAAAAATCATCACCCGGTCGCCGCCCGGCGACCGAACGATGTCCGCTCGATGATATTTATACTCAGTGACCCCAAAAATTATCGTCCGGCCGCCGTTAGCTTTTAAGTATTACTTAAAACTCGAAGGCGTCCGCCCGATGAGCAAAATTTTCAGCTGCTGCCGTCCGATAGTCCCTGCCGCCGGACGGACGCCGACCGATATTGCGATTTTTTGGAGAAACAGACGCCGCCCGGCGACATTTTCTTATTTTGTGACCTAGGCTTTAACTATCGCTTTCGAGATACCCGCGCTAGTCTCTCGTTCACCAACCTTCCGTCAATCGTCAGCACGTTCGTAAACGCAAATATAACGATAGCTTCGAGATACTAACCCCTGGTACGTATATTAATATACGTACCTGAACCACTGTAGGCTCGACACAAAAACGTGGCGTCGAACTATTCATGCGAGGATCCCGGTCAGGGTCCAACTTCCAAGTGCGGAATACATATCCGCGTGCGCACGTAATAAATAAGAAAATTCTATGTCCCCTTTATACCACCGTAGATACTACCTTGTTTTTGCAAAGAATATTTCTAGTGCCATTAATCATTTATAAAACTTTAAGCATTGAAAATAAACGTATCACAATTAATACCGATAAGAATAGACTTGCAGCATATGTGTTTAGGTTCTGGATGCTGCACTTGTAGAAATTTTCATTGTGACATGCAGGTATATTCTTTATAATTTAATATATGACTCCTATGCATTTTTGACTGACCGGAAGTGACCACAAAACGGTATTGTAAATACAGAAAACACAGAACAATGGCTGGTAGCCGGTATACAGATGGGCATAATCATTACCTGTTAAGAATTTTATGGAAAGATGTGAGACACATGTGCTTCGAGTGTCCTTTCTATTGTGTGTCGGACACATCTGTCTCATTTTCAATTTGTCGCAAATATGAATGTTTACGAACACATCGGTCACACTTCGTGAGACAAATGTGCTACGAGACAAATGTGCTCCTACACTGCTTCCTGAGACCAACCAGTGCTGGTGTCACATGAAGAAACATAGTCGTGAACCGAGTAGCACTCGAACCCATGATCTCTGAGTTTGAGAGGCAGACACCTTAAACACTACACCACCGCTCCCCTGTCCTTAGCTTCTATAGTTTGACTAATCTATTAACGTATGAACATACGAGGTATTTTTTAAAAAGTTCGTGGACTGGCTGTCTTTACTGTTCGCATCTTTTAATTTGCGCACATGATTTTAGAACAGACATATTCTGAAACAAAAAAGAAACTTTCTCTAAGTTTGAATGTAGATATCTTAGTACAGTTTTTCAATCCTTTTGAAACTCAATTTTAACGTTGAATAAATTAGCTGACCGATTTTGCAAACAAAACGAGTTTTACAAGCTACTACATGTATATAAGTGTGTACATCTAAATGGTACCCTTGAACAACTTGCACATACTTTGCGAAAGTTTCTTTTTTGGTTCAGTATATATCGGTACATATCCGCTATATATATTCTAATATGTTCAGAAATAACAGTTCTGCACGCCCGGCAAACTGTCGCTCCACTTCAAAATTGTGGTGTACGGTAAAACGAGCGAACGGCATTTCCGAGATAGAGCGGAAGGCCGATTTAAACGGATAATTGTAAGTGTTGTTTATGTTTTTGTCTTGTTATTCATTTAAGTTGTATTTTTTCGAAAAACGGAAAATTAGTCCTATGTAGGATTGTTTTAGAAGCTGTTACAAAAACAAGATTATATTAAGCCTGGGAGAACTTTCCTCCCTGACGAAGCGAACGGCGATTTGGAGAATATTGAACTTCCCAACCATTAAAATGCCATACGTACCCTTCGGGGTTTTTTAAAGTCTATTAGGAAAATAACAACCCGTAATAAGAACTTGTCCTTCGTGCAACATAAGTTACCCCTGAAGGAATTCTTAAATTTGTAAATCGATATTTTTCGAAAGTAGTGGAGCCAAAGAGCAAGAGATGGAGCGTATTTGGCATATTGAGAGGAACGTTGTCTATGACTTTTTTATATATAAAAGCTTTAGAAGTTAAATAAGACATGATCAAGTTTTGAGACTGGGATATATATACATTTTCAAGACAACTAATAAAGCGTGATATCCTTTCAACGACTATAGCGTAATACATGTTATCGCGAAGGTGTCACCTATGGCTGTCGTATAAATTCCATAATTATGTTCCAAATTTGGATGAAGCCCGATCATTGAATCATATGGCATAAAACAGGGTGACAATTACTCGAGGTCAATCATGATACACGGGGCACATAAAATGGATCACTACTACCGAGTTCATTTTACTATGACTTTCTGTAATTAAATTAATAGCTCTAACGTACATGTTCAGATCAAACACAAATAAGCCACGTTTTCATGAAATAAAAAGACTTTTGGGGAATCTCTATGAAAATGGTTGATAAAGTGTCAGTCGTTCTACGGCTATGAAATATGATAAACAAGATCAACAAGGAAAAGCGGCGTTCAATGAACGCCACCATCACACGACCCAGCAACAAGAACCGGTGGCAAGGAGCCAAGGAGGCCCTCAAACAAAAACAGAGCAGGGCGCAAGGCGGAGCACGGACAGGGCAATCACTAATAATAAAATAAAACATAAAAAGAAATCATAAAAACCGACAATGAAAACGAAGAAAAAAGATAAAGGACTGCCTAACATGCTCACGTGACAAAACACTTACAATTATCCGTTGAAATGCCGTTCGCTCGTTTTATCGTACACCACAATTTTGAAGTGGAGCGACAGATTGCCGGGCGTGAGTGTGTGTTATAATGAAGCGTCTCCTTCTTGCTCCACTATCTACCAAAAGGTTCGGGAGTCGTCCACTAGTTCTCTCTGGCACTCAACGGACATAGACTTATATATGAATAAAATTTGAAGTTTATAGTACATTGTTCGCCGTCCTTGAATGAAACTTGTGACCTGTTTGACTTGATTCATTCCCCTTTTTATATATAGATGAAGGAGTAGCCCCAGTCTGTTGGCAAAAAATAACGATCGCGCGAATTTCTAGTTTTCCATCGTCATATTTTTCAATTTACGCCACTGACTACAGCTGTTCAAAGCTTCTTTGATTATCTGATATCAAAATTACATCGAATATAAGAATTATGTCATAGTTCGTTACGGAAATAAGTTTACGATAAAAGTAAATTACTTTTTGAAATCAAGACACCCTTCATATCAACCAAGTTTGTTTTTTATGGACAAAGTAAAATAAAAAACACAATCTGACTCAAGTTTCTTTTATGTAGATCTGATGACGACGGTGTATGTTTCGCCTTCTTTATCATTCGGATTTCCCCGAAAAAGCTATTTTAGCCATGCAATCAAACCGTTTTTTTACATAGGCAAACAAATTACTTTAAAAAAAATGGACAACGCCATGTTTGTTCTCGAAATCGTAAAAATTACCTACTCAGTCTTGGTTTTCCCAGAAAATTATGAAAGTTCGGCATTGATTGGATATGTGAATAATTCAAGAAATAATTTCGTATATGATCACGCTCAGATCTAAATGCGGAGCGTTAGTTGAACTGGTTTAATCAGATTGAGAAAAAGCAGCAACAGTCCACGAACTTTAAACATACCTCGTATATAATACTATCCAGCAAGTATAGGATGGAAAGACAATGGCCTATGGTCATAAAACCACTAAATATCTAAATAGCTCTCAATATTCCTGTACCTAGGCTCCGTACAAAATGAGGTGCAATCAAAATCTGCTTTTTGCGTGTGATCTTCCATATAAAATATCAGTAAACCCTCTTTGGTCGCTGTTTAACCAATGCACCAATATCACATTTCTACAAAACTGTCCTTGCATTTTCATCCGGTTAAAAAATATTGACAGGTTCCAAAACATTGACAGCAAAGTTTGCCAGTTTATGATAGTTTCGAACAAGAACATACTTTTATCGAAATCTGCCGTGGAAGCGCAATTATATAATTCAAGCTTAGAAAATCAAGTAAAGCATGGACTTACTTTGGTTTTTGAAATTTGTTAAAAGTGGGACATAAACTGCCATACGGAACATTATGTCAAGTATCTATTGATAATTCGGTATACTTTAACGAATGATTCCTGCATACGTTATTTTCTCTTGGTTTATCTGCATCTGATCTTAACACGGGCGAACCCACGTTACTTTTGGAATCAACCATTAGTCAGGTAAGGAATAACCTTGATTACGTGTTCAAAGGATCGACCACAATGGCGTATCTAACTCAAAATATTAATTTGTCAAGGCATTAGCTGGCAACAAAATATAGCACAAATTGTAAAATTGTAAAAAAAAAGCACGAGTCATTTGTTTATGCACGGATGAATATTTTTTCGTTTGAGATTAATAATATCTGTCATTAGTTGCGGTTCAGAAACTCCTCACAGCGGTTACGTCACGCTTTGCTACTTTAACTGTACAGATCAGGGGAAGTAACCGCTGCGAGGAGTTTGTTACTGTACAGATCAGGGGAAGTAACCGCTGCGAGGAGTTTGTACAGATCAGGGGAAGTAACCGCTGCGAGGAGTTTGGCGGTTCAGATCGGAATATCCGTCCAGAGGGGACCTGCCTATTCAATTTGGACGGTAACGAGGTTTGCCTCCCATGGGCGGGTTCCCGAGTGACGGATATTCTGAACCGCAAACATATGTCAGTTTGTTTTGGTTTTTTTGGCATGTTCTACCATATTTCATAATATTTTAAATTATTTACCATAATAAAACAATTTTCCATGGGAATTTATGTCTATTTTCTTTCTCTCAGTAGGTTATCACTTAGCATTGTATCGGGCTATAATAATGTGATAATGGAAAGCAATAGATCTATATCCTTTTACTACGGGAAACAACACTGTTTTCCTTTCATGGTTGATTTTTACCATTTTAGAGAAACGTAGCCTACAAAAAATTAGAACATTTTGAATCGTTACTATCGTATGTCTTTTAACCCGATGGCTTGCATGCCACAAAGAAAAAGCAGGGCATCGGCACATGATCTCAAGCAGCATGCAAGGTTGAAAGAACTTACGTTATATACTTCGGTAACTCTAAGAAAATATATGTCAGTCTCTTCTCTAACCAGTTTAACCTGCTAACAGTCCTGATGACGAGCTGCCTTATCTAATATGGATGGTTCTTGGACCCATGGGAACAACGAGAATGGACACTGATGCATGAGCCATTGGTAAAATGAGACGGTTTTAATGAACAGAGGTCTGCAATAGCAGCCATTGTAACAGGTTGGTAAGACCATTTCATTTTTTTTCTTCTGTAACTTTAATATGCTCTTATTGCGAGTTTGTGCAATATAAGTGAACAATGTTGAAATATCAATGCTAATTTAACACATTTGTGTATATAACAATCCCGGTATTATTAAATGCATGTATATCGTTACGGTAAATTGCACTGTCATTCCGCCGTATGGAAATGTCATATATATACTTCAAGGTCTATCTACACGTACAAGATGTAACTCAATTTTGAACACGCAATATACATGTATATCATTAACAAGTAACCTGGAGAAGGTGCCAGCATGCATAAAGACTGCATATTAGCAACTTCAGTTACTAAATTGTAACAGTAATCAGATGTTTTATAAATTTCACTTAAATAACATTCCATTTTTTAAATTGGATTTAGTACATAGGAACCTCCGATGCAACTATTTTGCAAATTTAGTGGCGTTCAATGAAAAAGGGACGTTACTCTTAAAAAATAAAATAAATGTGTTAAAATGAAAGAAACTGTTTGTCATCACTTATATAATGATTGCACGATCACATGTGCATTGTATAAAGACGTTCACAATGCTAAGGAACTAAGGCAAAGTGTAATGAATGGGGATTTTGAGGCAACCCTACTAAAAACATCAATGGTGTGTAGTGACACTAATTTCGGATATACCATATTTTTGGAAATATACTTTGATCTGTTGATGAACACATGTAATAAAGAAATCATCTAAAACTACAACTGGATATTTTAAAATTGATTTGAAATGTTGATTTCTTTCATTTTACTATGAGGTGTTCCACTTTCAGGCACCTCAACTTCATTACAGTAGACAAAAAATGCATGACTGTTGTTTAAATTGATTGATTGACAAAACCTATGTTTAATTTAATATGAAAAAGGCAAAGCCTCAAAGCGAGCTCGATGTACTTTTTACGGGAAATAGTATGAAATAATCGCTCATTTTTATTTCAAATGCAGTAACGAGTGCGTGTGACGTCACACGTACTGTGTTAAATATGGCCCCGCCCCTGTCGTAAAATGAATAACGAGTTTTGAAAACGTTGATAAAACTTTGTTTATTTTATTTCACTCTATAATTTTTCAAGCGAAATAAAGATTATTTAAAGTGAAATAAATGTAAAACTTAAAACGTTTGCGACATTAAAATAGCGATCTTGATTTGTTTGTTTTGCACGTGCTGTTTGGCGCTACATTGTGACGTCACGTAAACAATACTTTAAACGTCTGTACAGCGTTAACGACTGAATAAAAGATATTGGTGTTCGGATTCATTTTCTTAGTTAGACCATTTTCTTTCATTCTAGATAGTTTTCACAATAAATTCGACAAAAAATTGTTTTTATTTTTCAGATTTCAAACAAAATGGCGCCTTCGATTTTCATTTTTTATACACAGCTTCCGTTATTCTGGTTCCCTGTCCAATTATGGTTCCCATAGACGTGCGCTGGTGACCAGTCTACACATCCGTTTTCAGTCAGAATTCCTCAGTTTTTATCGTTATCTTTAAATTAGAAAGGTTGCGATGTGTCCAATTCGGTACTTTGGACGAAAGTTTTCAAAACCATCACTTAGCAGGTACTCGCGTTACCGTAAAGCTCGCTTTGCGAGCAGGCCCTTCGGGCCAGCTCGTCGAGCTCGCTATAAAGCATTTACAGGGTGGTCTGTGTTTGGTGGTTGCCAGGTTTTGTTGGTCTCAACGAGAAATCTTCCTAATTTTTCACCTTTTAATCATTTCTCATCATTATACATTTGATAATGTGATATTTTGACAGGTCACAGCTTTTATTTTTGTTTTCAGATAGCAGATCCATTTCAAGTAATTGTTGCTGCAAACAGGGCAGTGCACCTATATAAAACAGACAAAATGACAACAAAGAATGTTCACTCAGAGATCCTTTTCTGCTTATCAGCAACAAAAAATGTAGGAGCATAAGCTGCATTAAATATGGTTTCAAAGATTTAGTGGTTTTTTTTAATTCATCAATTTTAAAGTTGTTAATGTCAGATGGCGTTAATGTATCTTATACTTGTACCTAGCGCATATGACTGGGACAAGCAAGTACAAAGTAGATAAGCGTAGATATCGGTTGTATGTTGGTGTCCAGTTGATAGTTGACAAATCATTTAAGCATAGTGTAGTGTTTAATAGGAATTTTTTCACCAAGTGTGTTGAAATTAGTCTTTAAATTATACAACATAAATGAGTTTAGAAATTAATAAAACTTGAACATTGTAAACTGTATTCATTTGGTCCAAATGTAAGTAAGACAACTGCTACTGTGATTCAACCAAGATGTCATGATATATTTTCAGCTGCAATTCCTACCTATAGCATCATTTTCTGCACAAGACTTGGTTAAGATTTTATATACAAAATTTATCTCCAGAATTAGTCTTTTGAATTGTATGCCACTGCCAAAGTTCTACAACTTCAACTTAGATTTTGTGCGAGTTATGCCCCATTGTGAACTTAGAAACTTGCTTGTAACTAGGATTTTGCAGGAACTCTTTCAATAACATTGGTGATCTGAATCTCTCTACTCTTAAATAAACAGTGATTTAGGTCACTGACCAAGATCCATTATTCAAGCATTGATATTCCATTGGTTCTATCAATATTGTTCACTTTTAAGTTAACTGAAGTTATATTTTTAGATTTCAGACTCATTTCGCAAGTTTGGCCTAGGTGATGGTGATACATCTGTGTTTGTTGTGGTGTTGAATGATAAAGATGATGCTTCACTGAATCTCATTGACTCAAAAATACAAGGTTCTTGCATTCCACTAGCGGATGTGAAGCAGTTTACCGATGAAAAACTCATTAAAAAGGTAACAACTGTTAAAAAATTAATTTTGAATTATTTATAGATTTACAAAATGTAATATTATCAGAGTTCAAGTAAAAAGATTAGAGGTTTATAAAATATTTCAGTCACTTTTAAATAGCATTAAATGCTATATAAATGAATGAGAATAAACAAAAAATAATATTTCACATTAATTGAATTGACAAAACTAAAAATCTTTTTTTTAATTAAAATGTTAAAAATTGGTTGTAAAATAAGTCATTCTACATTACTGAATATAATACTAATTCTATTGGACATATTCACAGCTTCAAAACCTGCATATATTGGACTGGCCAGTGCCTGGTCCAGTTAAAGATTTGGCAGATATGTACTCGTCCAATAAAATTCAGTATTGTACTCAATCATGAATGATGGCCTCATGAACACATATAATGTATGTTATTTTGGATTTTTCCATTTTTTTCAGTTATACAAAATTACAGACTCTGAGCTCAGTGTTAGTCCTCTAACTGATGCATTAGTCTCAAAAATTGCTAGTAAAGAATTTGTGACAATCTGACGAGAAATTGCCATGTACAAAATGAATACTTTTAGTCTGAACTTGAAGATGAATTAAGAAAAGTGCTAATTGGACAGATATATAGAGAATTACATTGGGTCAACTATGGAATCTGATGCTAAACATAGTTTGATCAGTCAAGTTCCTGAAGTATCATATTTTGAAAGAACATCTGTTGTGTAAATATTCAAAGGGACATTGATAAATGCAATGTGGTTGGATTGTTTTGTTATGGAAATATTTAATGATCTGCAAGATGTTTTAAATAGAATGAAAAAGAGGAGACATAAAACAACTATGCATTTGTGTATGTGATGACCCATTTTTCAGGTGCCACTGCTTCATGAAATGTCACTTGGAATCCTTCATTTTCTTCTTAACCTGATGATTCAGTAATTATACCCAGTGATATTTCATTTATATTTTGAAAGAGTTATCAGTCAGATCTTTGCTTCAGTTTTTATGTAACAATGTTTGAAATTTTGCATGAGTTTCAAAGACCAGAACAAATGCACAATATGAACTTCATCGTGTACATAAGTAATTACATGTTTTACATTGCTTTCGAGTTGTCTTTAAAGTTGCTTGTCTATTTTAGGAGATTACAATTTTACCACATTTTTGTTGTACAATTGTTATAGAAGATAAAAAAAAATATCCTGAATATCATTATACAAAGTGAATTGTTTCACATTGAACATATGTAATAAATCTTATATGACAACTTGTTTCTAAGTATTTTTCTTGGTCTTTATGTTGATTTCTATTATCTAGAGAAATCTATATTTCTTGTGCTATAGTCATGTGCATTGACATTCCATTGTGTTAAGAAAAATGATTCAACAAGTTCTGCCTGAAAATTCTTAATTCTGCAATATTTTTTAAACTAAATTTTTAAGTACATGTGTACCTTATTTCTGCAGCAATGTTTTACTTTTCATCAACTGGTCTATTTCCACTAGTTCTACATCCATAATTTAAAGAATACAATTTTATTTTTCACTTATATTTTTTTACTTCCGACTAGGTACTTTTTATTTAGCAACTATACTTAGCGAGTTTTTAATAAATGCAATGTAAATTAAATGTTTAATATATCAGGAAATGTATATAGATCTAATGGTATCGCTTCATTACACATATATTGAATAGCCCCAGTGCATTTGAAGTGTTTTGTAGAAATATATCACAGTAGTAAACAATGTAACATGCTTAAGTATAGATAAATACAGAAAGGTAAATAACAGCAATACTTTTAGAGTCATATGGCAACTTTCAAATTTCACTGGTAGAAAAGCACCTTCATGTCTTATTTCAGACAAGAAAAGACACACAAAACAGAACCACCAACTTTCCAAAACTGGCCCAATAGCTCTATCACATAAAGCACTCAAGAAATCACTAGAAGGATTTGAGCCCAGTCAATCCACGGCTATGCATAGAGTAAATGATTTAAATATAGGTACTATGTCCATAGAGGCCTTAGACATTCAAGTTTAAAATACAAGAGGGCCATGATGGCCCGGAGGTAGTCCACCTGTATATAGGCCTCCCCCCCCCCTTTTAACCCAAGGGCTTTTATTTGAACAAACTTGGTAGTCACCAATAAGATGTTTCATGCTAAACATCTAAGCTCTAGCTCATTGGGTTTTTTAGATTTTTTAAGTTTTTACTATACACATATAGTTAAAAACAATGACACCCCTGGGGCGGGGCCAGTTTTGACCCCAGGGCCTTTATTTGAACAAACTTTGTAGACACTCACTAGAAGATGTTTCATGCTTAACATCTAAACTCTATTTGGGTATTTTCAAAGAAGATTTTTTAAGTTTTTGCTATACACATATAAGGAAAATCTATGACCCCAGGGCTTTTATTTGAACAAACTTTGTAGACACTCACTAGAAGATGTTTCATGCTTAATATCTAAACTCTAGCTATTTGGGTTTTTTCAAAGAAGATTTTTTAAGTTTTTGCTATACACATAAAAATTATAAAGAAAATCAATGACCCCGGGGCGGGGCCAATTTTGACCCCAGGGCTTTTATTTGAACAAACTTGGTAGACACCCATTAGAACATGTTTCATGCTAAAAATCTAAGCTCTAGCTCTGAGTTCTTTAAAAGAAGATTTTTAAGTTTTTACTATGTATATAGGGTCAAAATCAATGACCCCCTGGGGCGGGGCCAATTTTGACCCCAGTGCTTTTATTTGAACAAACTTGGTAGACACTCATTAGAAGATGTTTCATGCTAAATATCTTAGCTCTAGATCTTTGGGTTCTTTATAAGAAGATTTTCAAAGTTTTTACTATATGCATATAGGGAAAATCAATGACCCCCTGGGGCCGGGCCAATTTTGACCCAAGGGCTTTTATTTGAACAAACTTGATAGACACTTACTAGAAGATGTTTCATGCCAATTATCTAAGCTCTAGCTCTTAGGGTTTTTTAAAAGAAGATATTTAAAGTTTTTTCTTTCGGTTGCCATGGCAACCAGAGTTCTGCATGGAATTAAATTCTTTGAACAATTTTTAAAGGTGACCACCAAAGGAACATTCCTGTGAAGTTTGGATGAAATTGGCCAAGTGGTTTATAAGGAGATGTCATTTAAAGTAAAAGTTTACGGACAGAGACGACGCCGGACACAAAAGCTCACCCTGTCACTTTGTGACAGGTGAGCTAAAAACTAACAAGACTACCATTTACAATACATAATTTTATTTCAATCATTTGACAGCAGTAGCAAGTGGTATCACATGAATAGAATTCTTTGCTTTCTTATTAGACCACCATCTCCCTAGCCTGTGTTCTTGTCCAACACCTGCAATAAGGTACCGTCCATCAGTGGAAAACTGTAAACTGTTTACAAACCCAACCTGTAAGTATAAAATAAAAGCAGTCTTGATAATTAAATAAAGAGTCAATGGCAATTCTTAACCCTCATCTTGCAGACTTTGTGTTAATGGACCAGTCCTGCTTTGAATTTGGAACAGTCCATTGTAAAACTGGATTGGACCAATCAATGTGCAGCCTTAACATGCCAAGAGCAAATCATTAATTGTTGCTACAGATGAAAGGGTACAACATGCAACTTTAAACCAGCTGGAACAGAAAGTAATTATTACTAGAAGCATCTGCCCCCAGTAAAGAGCCAGAACTGATATTGGACAGTTATAAATATGAAAGCTGGTCAAGTCCATTTAAGAAATTCAGGATCAACAGTTAAATATTACACAGTTTCTGATATGGCCAATACTCCACTCTGAATTTAATTTCTATTGATTGTACTTGCCATCAACTACTATGAATATCACAAGCTTATCTCAATATCCAATTAATCTCAAAAATAAAGTTCTCCCAGTAAAATATTTAAAGTGGATCTAATAGTATAAATTTTATCACCATTCCAATTTACTTTCAGTAAAAGTTAAACTAAATAATTACTTAAATAACTTACAATAGGTATAGCACAGATAGGCTCCAGTTTTTTGTAATCAGCTGAACATTTCCATAACCTCACACTGCCATCTTTGGATCCTGCTTTATACATGTACAATGTCAATTTTATTTCAATATTGTATACAGAATATATACACAATGTGTGAAACACCTCACAATATCTGGAGCTTAATCAAACTTAATCAAATCTCATAAAACAAATATCAGATTGCTATTGTTTACTGCCATGTGTGTTTCCTTGAATCTCAGCTAACATGAAACATTATATTTGGGGGATTTCAAGATAAAGTAATACCAAAATAGAGTAAGATATATGAGAGACCTATAAATTCTGTTAAATAATTTTAACCAAATGTTTTAATTTAAAATTACATTTACCGATGTTTTTTCACCTTTTCATAGATAGCACACTAAAACTTTCTCCACCTCCAAATATATAAAATTATTTTATTCAGAATTTAGCTTTTTAGCCAGTTTACTTAATATCTTAATACTGAAGCAAAACACACAGTGTGAAACTTTAAAAAGAGAAAAAAGTATTACCTGAAGCAACAACATCTGAATTGTGAAGTGCTGCCACTGATGTAATCCAGTTCTCCTCTTGACCTTCAACCTTTGACTCATCTGTCGCCTGGCAACCATGGGCATTCTTCAGTGTAAACAATGGCTTCTTTTTCATGGCTCCCCACAGGGACAAAGAACTGTTACGTAAACCATCAAAACTATTGCTAACAACTTTCGTATTTGACAGAAAATAAAACAGCAGTAAGTGCCAGTATTGTACACAAACTTGTGCCAGGAGTCATACCTATGAATTATTGGCCCAGTTAATTCTAATTTACTTTCTTTAAATTAAGTTCTGATGAAAACTTTCAAACATATTCAAGAAATTTTGTATTACTTTGTTTTCAATCCCTCCAAAGAGCAGAATAGTATGTATGTATCACAGGAAATTAATTTCCTTCTTTCTAAGCATTTTCTTTCAATATATTTACTTTTTGATCTTCTGTAATATCTGTTTTGTGTCCAATACCTGTTTGTTTCAATCACTTAATAGTCTCTGTCAGGAATAAGGTTACTGATAATTATCCACCAATTGAGGTATGTTGCACAACAGTATTATTTTATTAAGTATATAAAATAGGAAAAGTAAATGTCAACATACTTATCATCAGCCCCTGAGATGAAATTTGCTTCATTTATCAAAGCAACACAATCCACTGAACACCTGAAACAAACAAAACTTACATTTTTGAACAGTTGTGGATTCCCTTCAAGAAGGGTTTCAAGTGCCCCTTCATTAAACTTTATGGACATTTAAGCTTCAGACATTCAAGTGCCTCTTTTTTACATTTTTTTTTCAGCCATTCATGTGCCCCATCCAAATACTAGCTTAATAGTTTCACTTTAACCGGAAGTAGTGAGAGTTAAGTAATTTGAAGTCAGTAAATTTAACCACCAAGTTACAGAGCTCTCTAACAATATACATTATCAGATCTTTATTATACTGTCAATTTTCTCATTAAATAATCATGACATTAATATATACAATATAGTATATACAAGCCTGCTGTCAAATTATGAAGTATTAAATATCTAATTTTCTCCAATAAAGGATGTTTGCTGTGTTATAAATTTGTTACAAAGATTCTTGACAGGCTATATAGCCTTATTTAAACCAAAAGCCCCTATGCAAACGGCCATTTATATAAAGCCAAAATTAAACTGTAAAAAATAAATATAATTTGATCCCAAACAAGTACACACATTATAAAACATAGGTAATACATACATAGAATGAGCATTGAAGACAAGTTGTGATTCTTCTATAATCTTCCATATTCTGATACTACTGTCGCGACCACCCGACGTTACTGCCCGTTCTCGTGATAAACTATATATTGCAGTGATTTTGTCCTGATGCCCAAACCTAAATTCAAATGTTATATATGTACATACAGTCAAACCTGTACTCTCTTCTTCTTTTTAAAATATTTTAACAATATAATATTCAAAGATAATAAAATTTTTTAAGTTCAACCTGCTTGAGCTAAGGATTAACCCGGGGGGATAGGCAGTTGACAGGCTCTTTGATTTTAGCTCAAATTATTAATATATTAAGTGAATCCCATAAACACTGGATATACTATTCTAAATTGAAAGCTGGGACCATTCAATCAATACACAAGTTTAGCAAGTTAAGGGATGACCTGTCAACAAAGACAACTTTTTCACCATTTATTGAAAACAAATACTGGAGGAAAATTTTTAGAAATGCTCAAAGCATTGTAATTAGTTTAGGACTTAAATGTTTTAAAATAGGTATTATTTTATTTAAGAAATACATGTTACTATATATCTGTTTCTTGCCTTTATAGTGAATCATGCCAATCAGAGTGTAAAAGGTGGGTTTACAGGTCAAAGTCAAAATAACTAGATTTTATAATAGAAACCTCAACTGGCAATAACATAATTGTTATTGGAGGACCATGGGGCAAACACTGAGCTTTACTAGCCCGCAATAAAGTTTAAGTATAATGGGAAATTTTACATTTTTCCAGACTCTCATAATGTCAATATTGCATATAATCTATCTATTTAGTTCTAACAAAATAAAGGATGGTATCACTTACAATGTTTCAACATAAGCTCTCTCATCCACATTCCAGATTTTAACAGACCTGTCATGAGAACAACTGTACAACTGATGGGTTTCTTTTCTGAAAGTAAGGCCCTGTAATAGAAGACAGTACAGAAAGTTAACTATTTTAAATTCTTGAACAATCATATAGTATATATTCCAAGTAAAAATACAATTTTATCATAAAACACATATTTTCATAGGGATATAACAAGTGTTCTTCTAATGTTAAAATTGCATTTATCATGGACTAGTTGATATTGAACAAATATTGGCCTGGTCAATAAGGTTTGACAGACCTAATCTTCAGTACACATAATCTTTTTCATGCATTGTGAAATTAACTTGAAAGGCAGCATGCCTGCTATTTTTCTATGAAAATTTCGGAAGCTTTTTTTTTAAGTAAACATATTCATGATATTGTCATGCAAAACAATTAAATGTAAAATGGAATTAAATTGAATCACAAAAAATAAAATGTCAAAATATGAAAAAATTACCACTTGTTCATAGTAAAAGGGGGAAAAATACATTGTACATATCATTATGTAATAAATTTTGCCAAATTTTGCAAATAACATACAAGAGAGAAATCTTATACGGATAATGAACATTTTTCCATTTCTAAAACTCTTTTGAATATTTGTTGCCTTTGATTTTAACACTTGGTTAGCTTATCTCAAGGTGCGTGCATTAATGGGTTACACTCAATGTTTCTCCAATCACCACTGAAAGGATATTTGGAATTTTATCCAATAAGGTATAGCATAAATTGCCTTCCCTTGAAGACTCCATTTTGACAATAAGTATGAACAAAACATCAATATCACTTACAGATATAGCATCCCTGTGTCCTTTAAATGTATGTAACAATGTCATGGGGCCAGCATCCCATATGTGTATCAATTTGTTAGCATCCCCTGAAGCCTGTTTGAACATACAGAAAACATTTTATCAAAGCGAAAAAACTTCAAAAGGCTCACTGCTTCGCCATTGTTGTTGTTTTATTTTATTATTTTTTATGGTTTTTTTATTATTCTTATGTCAGAAATATTTTTTCCAATGACTAACAAACTTTACTTTTTTAATCAATTTAATAAATCAGGGTAATATAGACCACATATACAAGCAATACAAATAAAATGCCTACTGAAAACCTTTGACAACTAGAAATCAGTCCATAGGATGTCCCAACATATATGGACAGCTTGACATTAGGACAGACAGACAAAAGGGCAATGTACATGAGGACATAAAAATTGGCCATTTTTTGTCAATGTATATAAAATTCAGGTCCCAATCCTCCTTATATTAACCAAGGTATAAACTAAACTAGGAAATTTACCAGATATTTTCCATCAGATGATAATGCCATGGCCAGCACATGTCCTGTATGTCCCACATGTTTCTTCTCTGTACCTTTACGTCCCCCGTGAATTACATGTACCTTTCTCTTCTCTTTCAATGACCCTGTATATATAACAGTTCAGAAATAACATAGTTGTTATGTAAAAGTTTTTGCCACAAGTATACCTTTTACTGTTGGCTACTCAACTTTTGTATTTTAATACTAAAATCCCTTAAACTTTAAATGGACTGTTCCAAATTTTAAGCAGGGCAAGCTCATTTTATAAATTCAGTATGTTTAAGGACACAGAAAATATAAGATGTGACTTTGTATTTTTTCTTATAATAAATCATGAAGAATTGAGGAATTTATTAATTTTGTCGCCTACTTGTTTATACAAAATATAGTAACATGCAAATGTTTACAGCAGCAGTATGAAATATACAGCAAGACTGTATACCATTAAATCATTTTTTTAATCATGTTTTTTGTAAATGTATTGGCAATAGATGCCTTACATTAAGGTACATGTAACGCTTAATTAAATGTTGTTGTTGTTGTTGTTTAGAGAGGTTGATTATAGAAACCCTTTAACAGTCTCCAAAACTCCTGGTTTGTTCTTTTCCAAAACGAATGACAATCAAAATTTACAATAAACAGTCCCATGGCGTCACAATCATGATTGCATGCATGTCATTTTCAAAATTCAGTAAATATACATGAAACAAATAAATATAAGATTAACAACAGTTTATTTTATGCTTTTCAGTGGATTACTGATTTATCCGTGAAAATTATATTTGATAATTTCACAGTGAAAATTATCAAAATATAATTTCACACTTTTCAATGACGAAACTACTTTTTTTAGATTTTTCCCATGTGGTACCTCAATTTTATTTTTGCTAACAATTCTGACAATGTCAGGCTGTTTAAAGAAAACGCAAAGCTGAAATTGATAATCAACTTAAATGTCAAAAGTAATAAAAAGAAGAAAACTTACTTCTATCACGGATTTATATTACAAGGATCGGACACTTTCGTTTAGCTTAAAGTCCCGTCGCGCGCATGCGCGGAATCGGATAAAGGTTAACAGAATGAGATGGCGGAACGTGCGGAGTACGAAATATGACAGATTTTCACCGGAGTATGTGGTGTTATTGCAGCTTTGTGAAAAATTATACACATATGAATGTATTGATACAGTATTATTTTGTGTCGCTAAAGTATTAATATATGAAAATATGCCGATAGAACGCTGCAACGCTTAGTTAAAAAGTACCTAATTTTAAAAATATTCGCCTATTGTTTAGGCATACTCTTTACACTTTGCCGCCCTTTTACTTCAAGCACGATTTATTACCGCGATTCAGAATAAGATAATTATTTTTTACATGGTTTAATGGTGGCATTGGAAAAAAAATGTTTCTTGATTGCTAAAAAACTTTTAAAGAAATTCATGTTTGAAATGTGTCTTTATTTCTGTGAATTATTTCCAAATGATTTGTACATTTTTTATTTGATGACCTGTATATTAGTATAAATATAGTAAATATTCTACTAATTATTAGTGTATTAAATATATTTTCAGATCATTCTAGACAAACATTCATATATAGATGAATTCATTAGATTGGCAAGGAAGAAACTTTTATTGGCATAGAGAACAGCTGTATTATAATATTATTTTTTATTTTGAAACATAATTTTTTCATAGATATCCTAAACAATTCACATCAAATGATTTATTTATCACATGTTTATTTTCATTATTTTTCAGAGAAAGGACTATACAAATTTAGTTGTATATTTTCAATTTCATTTATAAATGATTATCGTATATCCCAGATAAATGTTAATAAAGAAAATAGATTTACATTGTATTTATATATATCCTCTTCAGGATCATTTTCTTACCATATATGCCATGGACTGTAGTTAAAGACCGCGCATATACAAAATATACATTCAAATTATATTTGTTTTTAAAGATTGAGTGTTGCAATTATCACATGTAACCTTGTAATGAAAGTTTGGAAATAAAGTTTTTTAATTATCACTTACCCCCCTTCAAACATAATTAAACTTGAAAGAAATTTAAGCGATGTGTAAAAAATAATCAACAGTTACTTTTATTTCGCAAAATACTGACTCATACTGTAAAGATTTTTATTGTTTTTCTAGCGTTACATTAAAAAGTATAATAAATATCTTTCTACAGGCATTCAAATAAAAAGAATTAAAAGGCCGGAATCGAGACAGCCACACGAGAGAACTTTACTGTTACGATGATTGTCTACTTCACTGCACCGACATTTGAAAACAGATTTACAAAAAATAATAATGATATAAATGATGAATGAAATTTAGATATTCTATGAATATGGCAATATTGACAATCTCGGCAATATTTTGTACTAAAAAATGAATAAATTTTCTTCACGTGTAAAGGCCGCAATACATTACCCGTAAAACAATTGTGCGTTAATAAATTTGACTAGATCTACATAACCCAATAAATCTTAAATATTGTATCTTTGATCATTTTTTTGTTTTGAAACTGAAAGTATTATGGTACCGAAATAATAAATTTCAAATACCTGCTTTTTATATAAAAAATGTAAATTTACCGCGGATTTCGTCAAGTTAATTTTTTAACCATCGTTGCGGACAGATAAACTGTACCTTTAAAAAATAAATTAGATATTTGAATTAACCAAGTATTTTTCTTCAAAATAAACTTTAAATTTCCAAAATCGGATAATAAATGAAAAAGCTATATGGTATTTTGTAAAGTAGGTATCCGTTGCGAACGGGCATTTACGCTTCGCGCCGGTAAATTATCGATCGATGTACCTTTATCGGGTGCACGACAAGATATTTAAGCATTTATATAGGGTTAACTGGGAGTGTCCGATCCCTGTAATATAAATCCGTGCTTCTATTCATTCAAATTCCAATCACCAAATTTCATGATTCATCTCTAAATTTTTTGTTCCATTTTTACAGTCTGACAAATACATTCCTTCCACATGCAAACTGCTCTTGGTGACATTTCGGCACATTAAAGTATCCTACGAGCAATAACTGCCGTATGCTTTATGAAAAATTGAAAAGCAATGACAGCTATCACCTCGTAGAACAATTAAACCACCCAGCGTTCCGAGCAAGTTCCAAGTTTTCCATTTTCATAGCTGCTTTTTTTCATGTTTTCACATCTGTCAACACTTATTGTTTGTCTGTTTCAATCCTCAAATATGTTTTCTTTCTTTTTAAAAGGTGTATGACTAACAAATCCAAATGATATCCCTCTGAATCAAACACAATTATTTTCCTCCCGTGAAATACACAACTTTAAAAAATGGCTGCCGCTTACATTTAACAAAGCCAGGTCTAATATAAATACGCAGTAAGTAACAGAAATATGGATGGATGGTTGGAATTTTTCTCCTACAAGAATTGTTTGTTTTTATTATTAAAACAAGCGATAATTCATATTTTTTAAACAAAATAAATAATATTACTGTCATTTAACGTTGATTGTCGGACTTATTTTACAGCTCAAGACTTCTTGTTTTTAATGAGAAATTCCGACTAAATGGGGCTCTCAATGGGGAAAACAGATTTTAATATTTACGTTAATATTATGGAAATTTCGTTTTAACTTGTTTTTTAGCATAAAATAAAAAGAAAATTTGTTTGTTTGTTGTGTAAGATTTAATTTTATTTCATCTCGTGAACTTTAAAAACAGTATTCTCACTCGTGGCTACGCCACTCGTGAGAATACTGTTTTTAAAGCCCACTCGATGAAATAAAATTTCATCTTACACACAAACAAACAAATATCCTCTATATACAGTCTAGAGGCGTATTATTATAATTACATTTGATAATTGAACAATCTTTTGATCCACTGTAAACAAATTGAGAATCAGGGGAGATAACTACACATGTTACAGACAGCTGGTGACCTCGAAACAATATCAAATCTTCTTGTGAAGGGGGTACAATCTGAAAATATCAAATAGAAGAATATAACTGAGCTATTTATAAATACTAATATTAACATAGTTTTTCTTACAATATGTGTAACCATGCACCAATTTAAGTCAAAAGAACATAAATATCATTATTATGTACTTTGCAGAAAGTATTCTTGTATTACACTTATAAAATATTACGAATCAGCATTCAAAATATTGTATTATTGATCAAGCCTCTGTCAACTTTATTGTAAGACCTAGAAAACAAAAGATCTAGACTATTGAAGCTATATTTTCATAAATGGTTTAGCCAGTGTTTCTTCTCACTTAATTAGGAACAGGCCTTAGCCACTTGATTTTGGAAAATATATAAGGTGAAAAATCACTGTTATTCTACATTTTAGTCAAAAGTGAGTCCTGGTTAAATAAATGAGCCACGTCACAACAAAACCAACATAATGCGTTTGCGACCAGCATGGATCCAGACCAGCCTGCGCAGTCTGATCAGGATCCATGCTGTTCACTTACCAACCCTATTACAATTAGCAAAGCTGATAGCGAACAGCATGGATCCTGATCAGACTGCGCGGATGGGAAAGCTGGTCTAGATCCATGTTGGTCACAAATGCATTATGTTGGTTTTGTCGTGACACTGCTCAAATGATGAATTATTACCTGATGTATGTAATTTCAAGTGAATACTTACAGAGGTAAATGAAAAAATATTCTGCATGTTGCAATATCTTCAGCCCAATATATTTGTTGTACATATTTGATATTGATTTCTTTTTCTGCATCGTTATATGTTCATAGTAACATATTTGATAACTCAAAATTATTTAATCATAAAATGAAATGTATTACAAAATTGAAAACTTACATTTTCAGCCAACTTTTTTTGTAATTTTCCAGCCTGTTCTAGCTGAAAGTATATAAAATTGTACTTTATTAATAACATCCATTACCATCGCTATGGTTCTTAAATTTTTCACTTTTTCATTATCTTTTACTAAAATTATTTAACCCCTAACAAAATATCTTAAATGGACTTGTCCATTCTTCCATCTTGCAATCTGAACATAACCATAAATCATTTTATAGGGAAAATTTCAAAATATTTACGGTTATAAGGTCAAATTCAATGACATAGTGGAACAAAGTTTTTATAAATAACCGCTACATAAGGAACCAACAGGTACAAATTTGCAAAGCCTATCAAACTGAATACATCTATAGACACCATTTACATACTGTATAAAGTTATATAATAAAGTCTGCAAAGAAAATCAAGAGCATAAGTTGAGATAAAAGGTTTTACATCATAAAGCAAACATACCAGATCTTGTTTAAGCCTATGTGATACAGCATCTCTGTTTACCTCATCATCTATATTATTGTCCCTCTCTGAAACATAGAACATTACCTTGCTGCACGAGTATAGCAACATTTTATATAAGGAACACAACAGAAATTGAAATTTTCGAAAATTGATAAATTTCTGTACACAGTACAGGTTTGAATGCTGAAATTTATCACTAATAAAACAAGCAAAGCACACAAGTAAAACATATAAAATGAAATAGACAAATGTTCTTAAGTGACTTATAAATAAGAAACATCAGTATATGATCATAGAAAAACATCAAACAGATAATTCCACAATCTACTGCTTTGTCAGTCTATGAATGGACAGCCTAACAGTGAGCCAGATGTACAAGTTCAAATCTATATGCCTCCCCTCCCACAAAGTGGGGCATTGAAATAAACTGTTTTGACAGACCATTTCTTTTTATTCCTAGTTTAATTTTTACCATGTTAAGTTTGTGTAACGGACTTAACCTTTCTTTGATGCTGGAACTAATAATTGATAAATAAACTTCAACATAAAAATACCAGAACTGTGCAATTAAACTTTGCATGTAGTCTGGTAAAATTACATGTACAATCTTGCATGGCCAGTAAGCAAGTCATACATATATCACAATATAAAGAATTAAATTTAGTGTAATGTTTATACCTTCAGCCTCTATGTGTCTCAGGTACTGTTTAGCAAGTCTCAATTTTTTCTCTTGGGCTGTCTCATTATCAGATTCTGAGGAGGAATATCCCTGGTTATGTGACTTTGTCACATGATCTCTAAAATTGACCAATCATTACTTAATATTTACAAATTGTGTAAACACTAAACAACTTTGTCATCTACACAGATTATTAAAATGTCTTGATAAATTTGTTTTACTTTTGTACATTCTGGCATTCATATCCTTATATATTGTCTGTATTTCACAGCTGTCTATAGATTCTATTATAACATTATTAGTCAGAAAGTTTAGAAAAATTCTTAAATAGACTGGTAGCCACAGCTTGAAGAATTATAACATTATTAGTCTGAAAGTTTAGAAAAATTCTTAAATAGACTGGTAGGCACAGCTTGAAGAATTTCAGTCACTCAAGCCAGTCAAATTTTCCAAATCACCTAACCACCTTATTTTCTTGGAATGAAATTACAAAATTTCAAATGGAACAACTCATTTACCTGTTCAATGGAATAAATTACAGAACAACTGTATTCATCATTTTTAACCTAATTAAAGGATAGTCACATGTGAGTGCTATTCTTTTAGAATTAGTAAATCTTATTGTTTACACAGTCCTGTAGGCATGGGAGAATATTACAATAAGACTACATAAAATCCACTCAATTGTTACAACTTTTCAAAAATGAACATTCATTTATTATTCCATAAATACTTTCTAATGATTACTTACTCTTCTTCAGAGTCACTCTCAATTTCTTCATTTAGTCCATGAAACTTCTTCCGGTGTGGTGCGCCTTTCTTGGGTGCCTCAGCTGGTCTTTTTTTCCCTCCTTGTTTCTTCTTAGTCTATATTTTAAAAAAAAACTTATTATGAAATTAGAACGGCAACATAGCAAAGCCTTCTCCAATAGGTATAAGATTTCATCAAGAATATGGACTTCTTGTTAATTTTCATTAATGGTCATTAACTCTACTTCTGCATAGACAAATATATAAACGGGTACGCTGAAGACCTTAAGCTAGATATTAACAATCTTAATTAAAAAATTCACAATCTGTAAAGAAACAACGTTTCTTTTTCAGAATTTTTATGGTACTGGACCCATTCACAATTCAGGGAAAAAATCGTTGTAAGAAATCATGATATTTATGGACTGTCCATAAATTTATAGATAGTCTACAAATTTAAAGATTTTTCAATTTATAAATATAAAGCTTAAGGTCTTCAGCGTACCCGTTTATATACTATGACATGACGTGAACGCTGAAGATAACCCCGTAGGGAAAGTCCACCAATAATTGTGCCAGGAATCTGACACGCTCGTATTCATTCATCGAACATGCCATGAAGTAAAGTGAAGCATACCTTGATAAACTATATATAATCTGTTGATAAGCCAAGGATGGACAAATAAAAATCTTATTACGAACATAAACTACCTAAGAGTTTCCGACAGGTAAAATTTTCGGCACTTGGCCGCCATATTGCCAAAATGTTTGACCACGTGATTACGAGATTGACCTTTACGAACCCATGTGCTTCCAATATTTTTATAAATTACTTTTTTTAAGATATTGAAAAAGGTGATTTACTGACTTTTGTACTCAATAAAATCATATTTAAGAATTAAAAAAATAATGAATATAAATAAAAACATTATCTTGAATAAAAATATTGAAATCATGTCAACAAAGATGTTCTAAATATAGTACACGACTCTAGTCTAATCTGTTACCGCAAATGACGTCATACAAGGTCTCGCTGGACACCTAAATGTCATGGCCGACTGTAGTCGGCATAATTAAAGTTTTACAGTTAAATATGCAATTTTAATGACAGTATTAATATTTTGATAATTTAATTGGTATAGAACAATATTGAAATAATTGTTTTATCGTAAAATGCACAAGAATTGATTTGTTCAAGTGTATTTGCAAGTGAAAAATAAGGTTAAATCAATTTATGTTATTCTGGTTAGGTTTCATAACCGGTCTATTCAAAAACTCTAATGCCGCATTAGATGAAAAACAAAAATGTTAAATAGTGGCTTATATTATAAAGTTTTGGAAGCCAGAACTAATTGACCTTTTCGAAAACCTAGCTAAACACCGTTTTCCGGTACGTTACCGTTTTAGCTCTGGGGAATTACATCAAATGAAGTACATAACACAGTTACGTGATATTTCGATTTTTCTATCATTATTTAACCGTTTAAGTTAAAAAAATTGATGTTTTTGAAAATTATCAATATTCCTTTAATATCTATTCCAAATTATTCAAAAAAATTATTGTTTATAATGAAAATCAATATAATTTAAACAGACGTAGTGGAATCTTCCATAATAAATAAGGTTATTTTCTGCGTTAACTTGTGTATTTACTTTATTTTTTGTATGGAATTATTCATACAATGATATCTAATTATTTTCTTATAAAGAAATAATTTCTTTATTTCAATTTGATTTTAAAAAAGGCCGAAAACATCGAGTTCGCTATTACACTCCATTGGGTGAATTCCCCAGAGCTATGTACAGAAAGTACCGGAAAACGGCGTTTAGCTAGGTTTTCGAATTCGTGAATAAATATACCGATATTCAATGTAGAATTTGCTGTTTATTTGGTTGTTTATATTTATAAAGGTAATGGGGTGAGTTTCATGTTTGTATGATTTTGAAATTTTTGTTAAAAGTGAAAATTAAAAGTCATCAAGTTAATAAGAAAAATAAACGTCTAAAAAATTCAACATTCTAAGTTCATCCGAAAATAGGGTTACTTCCTAAATTGATAAAACGATGAATGTAATCAGAGATCTCTGGCAGTCTGTGAAATAAAAGTAACTAAATTTAACACTGAATTGAAATAAAACCAAACCTGGGATTGTTTTCCCTTATTTTTGATAAAAAACGACATTTCTCAGGAAAATGTGTTTTCTTTTTCACCGGAAGTGAGAAACACGTGCTTGACTAAAACCGTCAAAGTGATAAATCGTTGTCGTCTACCTTTTAGATTTGATGAAAGTCTGAACCAATAACTTGTGTGAAAATTTTGAGATCATTCCCTCATCCCATCTTTTCAAAATAATATTTTTATGATGTAAACTGACCCGTTACATACATACAACCTAATAGTCTAAGAATTAAACAAAAATCAATATTCAACTAAATTCTGAGTATATTCCTTTAATCTTTTCTATGCAGATTTCCACACTCAAGTGCTCCACTTGATCTTTGTAAGAATTTCAATTTCAAATTTTATGTTTATAGGCTTTTCAGTGGAGTTCTTTTAAATACTCACATCTTTCCATTAAAATCACGTAAATCATCTGTAGTGTTGTTAGTATTTAGAGATTAGCTCCGCCTACTTGATTAAATATGCACACTCTGAGAACTCTCTCTCTGAGCCCTCTTTGATAGATAGTTTAGATTACACATGCAATGTAGCAACATCTCTGTGAATACTCTTGTAAATAAATCTTAGAATTGAATGTTTATATTGAGTTTTCAATACAGTACAATGGCGACGAGGATGGGATTGTCTAATGTCAGGTCATCGCGTAGTGCTTTGCGACGCAGTCGAGTTGAGGTGCAGCCTTGAATGATTTGTGACTTAATTTCTTTGTCTGTTTCCGAAAATTCACAGTTTATACTTAAGTGTCTTAAACGTGTGTGAAGACTATCAATGTTTTCATTAGATTCCTGTTTTGCCTGTCTAAATTTATATATCTCAAATTCTGTGTTTTTCTTGGGGGCAAAGTACTCTGTTAGCTTTATCTTTGCTGATTCGTAGTCATCCCCTGTATTCTGCAGTACGTCGAAGATGTCATTTGCGCCTGTTGTCATATGACTTCAGGATCGTGCACAAACCTGGAGAGTCAAACATGTCAGATTATCTAAGCAGACATCCAGACACAGGACAAGGCAGCAAATCAAGCATAGCTGAAGAATATGTAAGTTTTCTTGCATATCATGATGTACCTGTTGCAATGAATATGAATGAAATTATTCAGGCAACTTCTACGGACAATGACCTCCAAATGGCCATTAAATCCATAAAGACGGGTTGTTGGAGCAACACCAATAAAAAATAAAGTATTTGATACGTTCTCTCGCTGTAAGAATGAATTATCGGTAGTAAATCTCCAGGGAGGTGAAATCTTACTGCATGAATCAAGAATTGTTATTCCTAGGCAGTTGCAAGATTAAGCGATATCATTAGCTCATGAAGGTCATCAGGGAATTGTTAAAACCAAACAACTTTTAAGAGAGAAAGTGTACTTCCCAGGCATGGATCAACAAGTTGAAAATATGTGCAAAAGCTGCATTCCGTGCTTAGCAGCAACAAATTCAAAACAGCATGAACCTTTAAACATGAGTGATATGCCAAAATACCCATTTCAAATGATTAGTTTGGATTTTTGTGGCCCATTTCCAGATGGAAAATATCTGCTTGTACTAATTGACGAATATTCACGTTTTCCTTTCGTAGAAGTCTTAAATTCCATAACAGGAAATACAGTGATCCCTGTGCTGGACAAAATATTCTCAGAAACCGGAATTCCTGAAATTCTCAAGTCAGACAACGGCAGTCCTATGAACTCTCACCTATTTAAAAGTTTTGCAAAACACATATGGGCTTCAAACATAGGAAAATAACCCCATCATGGCCACAAGCAAATGCTGAATGTGAGCGATTCATGAAAACCATAGGCAAGTCAATACGAGCTTCTCATGTGCACCATACAAACTGGAAACAAGACATGTATGCATTTTTAAGGAATTATAGATCTACACCACGTGGGACAACGGCCGAAACTCCTGCACAATTGTTCTACGGAAGGCCTAATAACATCAAAATTCCCATGGTTCAAAAACAAAAGAAATCTAAAAATGACACAAAGGCCAGAGAAAATGACAGAAAATCAAAACAAAAAATGAAAGAATACGCTGATAAACGAAGAAACGCTCGAAAAACTGAAGTTAAAATAGGCGACAGTGTGTTAGTAAAGCAAACAAACAAAACAAACTCACAACTCCATACGACCCTAAACCGTATGAAGTAACCAAGAAAAAAGGATCAATGATAACGGCAGAGCGAGAAGACAAACAAATCACTAGAAATTCATCACATTTTAAAACGTGTCGGCAACTCTCAGACCAAAGTCTAAATGGAAATTCTCCTTTAAATATCGAGGGTGAACAAAGCAATACAGAACCAATTTACAACGAAACGAGCATAGAATCACAATCCGATGGAAGCACAATGTTTGAAACTTTACCTACATCAAATGAGTATACTTCTTGGCGAAGATCTGAAAGGCACAGAAAACCACCTGACTATTTAAAGGATAATATGTGTAAATAGTGTTAAACAGTGGCAATAGTGTTAAACAGTGGCATAATAATCCACTAAAAGTTAGCTAAATGAGTGAAAACCACCTGTATATATATGACTTTTTAGAAGAATAAATGTGTAAACAGTGTTAAACAGTGGCATAATAATCCACTAAAAGTTAGCTTCAACTTAAAAGGAACATTCATTCAAACAAAGGAGTTCGGTTATTTTAACTGTCGGTGTGCACAAACATTCAAAACAGGGATTTAATATAACTGCTGATAATCATACAATTCTTTACTATGTGCTTAAATCTCCAGAGGAAAATGGAATACAAGTATAAATGAAACATTCAATTGGCATTTTGATACTTAAACTAACTGTGTATCATTTAGATTCTATCTTCAATCTTTATTCTAATTTGTTTTATTTCTGTTTGTATTCTGTAAACATTGAAAATTTACTCAACACAGTTTAGACATTAAGTTAATTTATTGGACTACGGACAGTCAGTAACTTTCTAGACTTATTGCCTCTAGAACATAAACTGAGATTAAATGTGATAGCAATTGTGTGAAAATTTTGAGATCATTCCCTCATCCCATCTTTTCAAAATAATATTTTTATGATGTAAACTGACCCGTTACATACATACAACCTAATAGTCTAAGAATTAAACAAAAATCAATATTCAACTAAATTCTGAGTATATTTCTTTAATCTTTTCTATGCAGATTTCCACACTCAAGTGCTCCACTTGATCTTTGTAAGAATTTCAATTTCAAATTTTATGTTTATAGGCTTTTCAGTGGAGTTCTTTTAAATAGTCACATCTTTCCATTAAAATCACGTAAATCATCTGTAGTGTTGTTAGTATTTAGAGATTAGCTCCGCCTACTTGATTAAATATGCACACTCTGAGAACTCTCTCTCTGAGCCCTCTTTGATAGACAGTTTAGATTGCACATGCAATGTAGCAACATCTCTGTGAATACTCTTGTAAATAAATCTTAGAATAGAATGTTTATATTGAGTTTTCAATACAGTACATCATCCATGTTGTCATATTAGTCTGATGCTAATCAGAAAAAAAAATCTCCAAAAAGGGTGATCCATCGAAGGACTAGAAAAACAACATCACTTTGATCAAATACGAGGCAACGTTTTAAAGCTGCCATCCATCACTTGTCACCACATGTTTTTATTATAAGAAAGTTTTACTAACTGTTAGGTACTTTATTATTTTAACAAGGCGTTTGACAATCAGCAACTTATTAAACATGTATCTGGAAACAACCATTTTTTCAATCACAGCCTAAATTCAAACAAATTCTTAATTCTGCGGCTCTGATATCATATCAAAGTTAATTGCATAAAGTCACATGTTGTATTAACTTGTCAGAATTTTTTAAAAAAAAAAAATAATAAAATGTTTGTTTTTAAGTGTAACAATGTAAATTATATCAAAATAGTCACTTGTTTTATAATAGCGATAAGAAGTTCAAACTAACCAAGTAAGATTATTTATAAAGTATTCGCTACAGAGTTTTACCATTTACCTCAGTCTTTATAGGTGTATTAAAATAACTGTTTACATAGTGTACACTAAATATTCATCAGATTTTACATAGGGGTCCTTATTAATAAAATTTTAATTTGTTACCAAGATTTTTCAAGTGATGACTTCAGAATAGATCTTTTGTAAGTTATATAAGCTGGCAGATCAAGACAAGTGTCCAAATTGGGTAATAATATAAAGTAGCGAAGGTAAAATGGCTGTGATGGTTGAATGCATTTATAATTTTGCAACCCATTTAGCATACTAAGAAGTGACACCTTCAACTGGCCTTTTTGACACATGAACAGTAGCTATATGAATGCATTTTTAATGCGTTTATTTAAGGTCGCCGCCGGAAAGTCCACTCAAGTCGGGCCATCCTAGAGCGTCTTGCCGAGATTTTTTCGTCGAATTATTTCCAGCTTTACTGGTGGAGGAAGACCCAGGTGCCCCTTCGGCATTATTTCAGGCACGAGCGGGCACCTGAGTAGAACAACCGACCTTCCGTAAGCCAGCTGGATGGCTTCCTCACATGAAGGATTTCGACCCGAGTGAGGATCGAACCTACAGCGGTGAGGGACCTGTGATCTCAAGTCAGCGACGGAGGCCCCTATATGAATGCATTGTACTGTACACATGTTATAACATTTAGTGTGAAGCAAACTATTGAAAATCATTGAAAAGACTGTTGTGAAAATTTTCTACAATTTTTTTGTAGTCCTGATATATTTTGAACAAATTTTTCAGTTGTGTTCTCTATGCTGTTTGAATTTAGGCTAAAATTTCCTTGGAATGACTTAAGTGGGTCATACCATTTTTATCTTTTTTCTAAGCAAGATAGACTTGTTGAAAATATACCAGACTTAATAAGACTTAGTTTTAATTTGGGTCCTAGCTGTTGGGCTCCTTGCCGGTGGTTCTGTGTTACTGTATCGCCCGGGGGTTGCGTTCATTGAACGCCGCCCTTCCTTGTTGATCTTGTTTATCATATTTTAAAATGAATAAATGTTGGTAGATGCTTAATAGATAGAATAAATCTGAAGCAATGTTTCTCTTTCCATTTATTATTGGCTAAAAACAGCTTAACTGATTGAATATTGGTTGTTCCAGGATACATCATAGCAATATTTAAAGTCGTGCAGGTCTACATATAATCATCAGTAAATTCAAGCAGTGTTGAATCCACATGTCTCACTATGATAAAGAACAAGAAGGCTTACATGGAGAATAATTAGCTGTACTAAAACAACGCGAATGACAAGCCGTATACTAAAATTTTATGCAACGACTTTGAAGCAATGTACATATTTGGTACGCTATCACCTTAGATAATTTGGTTGTATGAGTCCTTCAGTGACTTCGGAATTGTTTGGATATTTTCCAAGAAATTAAATGGCGTGAACAACAACAACAATTAAAACCAATTTTGCCCTTTTTAGATATGGAAATCAATATACGTAAGTTTGGTGGATTAAGCGGCATTCTTATAAATAGTTTTGTCGGTTGCATGCATTAAAAACATTGCATATAGTTGCATACTGAACATTAGGGCGTGGTTTAAGTTGCATTTAATTCGGACAAAACTAATTTTCGGTCAGTTAGTTGTTTGTTTTAGTGTAAAACTTTATTTTATTGATCATTTCAGATTAAAGTTGTCAATCTGAATAAGGCAAAGCCTCAAAGCTAGCACTATGAGAGAAATTATAGCTTAAACACATTTCACTACATATTATGACCATGATTGTTAACTTTTTTTTTCCACACATTTTATGATTACAAATAACTTGAACTGTAAACTTACACTCAACAATATCACACTATTTTAGGTTTTGAAATTTGGCAATTTCATGTTTTAATATGATATCTAAATATAATCTGTCTGTCAGAGAATTCACTTAAAATCCAATTTCGGTATTTATAATTCCATTCTGTGAATTTTTAGGAATTTGCAAGGAAAAGGAAATACGTTAATACTTACTTGAAAACACTGGGATATTACGCGGAAAGTATGAGTGGGGCCAAAGGCCCCGTGAGGGCTGTAGCGCTCTAAGATAACATGTATGACGTGTATCAAGTCAAATGAAATCAAATTAAAAGTAAATGAAAATTTCAAAAAAATTATATATCCTATACGGTATACCTAATGAGCTGTGAAAAAATTCTTAGTTAACTCCTTAGTTAACTGGGAGCCGCCATTTTGAAATCCTTTATAGCTAAATATAGATATCACAGCACTTTTAATGAGCGTCTACATAATATTAATTCAGACTATTGCTAGCAGACGCATGCTAAATAACACTTCCGGTGAAAGAATGATGTACAAAATCAGAAAATAAACATTTATTTCATTCATAAGAACTATAGTAACGATGATAAATGTAGAAAGTTACTTTTAAATCCTTTTTGATAAATTAGCATATTAAAAATAACGTAAAAACAACATATGTGATTAGAGATTAACATAAAATGGCGGACGGGATTAACCAAACGCCGACGCATGCGCAGTGGTCCCTCTTCTGATGATAGGTTGAACACCACCAATTTATTTGTTTCTGTTTACGGTAAAAATACCTGCATTTACTTATTAACGAATTGCATGATAGATCTGGTTAACATGTACAATAAACATGTTATGCTTAATCATAAATCATAAGAGCTTTCCGCGCCATAGGTAGCACCTAATTTCATATTATTTCTCTATATTTTAAGGAAATGACATATTCGAAGAACAAATATACTCACAAATAATGATATTGACGTATTAATCATTCGACCAATTTAAAATAGAAATCCTGTATGCCTATGTACTATGTAATAAATGTTCAACCTCGGTGAGCTCGAACTACCAATCTTTGCACAGGCCCTCCGAGTTTGAGCCAACAAAGTTTGACTGTATATAATTGAATCAGTTAAAATTGTACTTACTTAATGATAAATTCATATTCATCAAACGATCATGAACGCGGTATGTGAGTTCCTTTTCGGGAAAACATAAGTTGGCAAAACTTTGCAGTCCGCGCAGTGTGATCAGGATCCATGCTGTTCGCTTACCAACCCTATTACAAGTAGAGAAACTGATAGCGAACAGCTTGGATGTGCTAACCATTATGTTGGTTTTGTCGTGACACAGCTCATATAATTTGTTTTTGTTTCTTTCAGAGGCAATGGCTTAGTTGTTCACTGTTGTGTAGTATCTAGTGAACAGAAGTCACTGTGGAGTCATGGAGGAAGACATGTATTACGGAGATGGTTTGTCTGATATTGGAGATTTGGGAGATATTGATGAAGATTTATTGAGAGCTTATCTTGACGGAGATGAAGTGAGTCCAGAGATTGAAGAGCTTCTGAAAGGTACATGATGTTGTAAATACTTTCCTTAATCTGCCAATTTTCACAGTGCCTTTACCCATACATGCCATAACGTTCGGATGCCCGGGACAGTCCCGGAAATAAGGTGTCTGTCCCGGAGGTGTCCCGGAGATGATTTATGTCCCGGTAAAAAAAAATCTTAAATAATCTACTTTGATGCAAGAAATTTTACATTTTTATATAATTTTATTGTCAAGTTTTAATAAACTAGTCTAGAACGCTAATTACGAACAATAATCCCCTAACAGCATTGCGATGGTGACACTAATCCTTCGATTGGTATATCTACGTGCCCCTTCCAACAAACAGTTATCGGCAATAATTTTGATTAATTAAAAGATTAATTGTTTACCCCATGTGGCTTCCTGAGCGAAGGTGTCATACACTGTAATTAACAACTGGCCAGTATAAATTTAATCCCCCTGCAGGCAATTAGTGGTCAAACACTGTGAAAATTACCTCTAAATTTGAGGTGATAAAAGCTACAAGTATCAGTGAATGTTTCAGGTAAATGACATGGCTAATTGTCATTACTTAACATAGCTTTATTCTATTCTGTGACTGATTGAATTAACGATGCCTAAATACTTAAAAAAGATAGAAAAACTGTTAATAATTATTAACATTCTGTCTTTTGTTTATGGTGTCATTAAATTTGCCAGTTGTAAATACCGGTAATACAGTATAGCGGTTGTATGCCACTATGTCAATTTTTAAAAAAAAATACGTTTGCTGATCAATGCCCCTCCTCCAAATGAAAAGTGTCCCGGAAATGAGTGTAAAAATTATGGCATGTATGCTTTACCACATGACTTTTTGTGATCTGTGTTGGATAAAGTGAAACATCATTGGAATTTCTGTTAACTGAAACTTGAGAATTCACTGTGCTACTAAAATACTGCTTTTTTCCCCTAGAAACATTCTATGTGTTACTAACTTACACAGTATTGTAATGAGTTGGCTCTACATTTAGTCCCATAAAGAATAATGAAATATTAAAAAAGTTATGAATGAAAGTACTAACAAAACCATTTTTTAGCTCACCTGTCACAAAGTGACAGGGTGAGCTTTTGTGATCGCTTTTCGTCCGGCGTCCGTCCGGCGTCCGTAAACTTTTACTTTAAATGACATCTCCTCATAAACCACTAGGCCAATTTCATCCAAACTTCACAGGAATGTTCCTTTGGTGGTCACCTTTAAAAATTGTTCAAAGAATTTAATTCCATGCAGAACTCTGGTTGCCATGGCAACCGAAAGAAAAAACTTTGAATATCTTCTTTTAAAAAACCCTAAGAGCTAGAGCTTAGATATTTGGCATGAAACATCTTCTAGTAAGTGTCTACCAAGTTTGTTCAAATAAAAGCCCTGGGGTCAAAATTGGCCCCGCCCCAGGGGGTCATTGATTTTCCCTATATGCATATAGTAAAAACTTAAAAAATCTTCTTTTAAAGAACCCAAAGAGCTAGAGCTAAGATATTTAGCATGAAACATGTTCTAATGAGTGTCTACCAAGTTTGTTCAAATAAAAGCCCTGGGGTCAAAATTGGCCCCGCCCCAGGGGGTCATTGATTTTCCATATATGCATATAGTAAAAACTTAAAAAATCTTCTTTTAAATAACTCAAAGAGCTAGAGCTAAGATATTTAGCATCAAACATGTTCTAATAGGTGTCTACCAAGTTTGTTCAAATAAAAGACCTGAGGTCAAAATTGTCCCCGCCCCGGGGTCATTGATTTTCCTTATATGTGTATAGCAAAAACTTAAAATCTTCTTTGAAAAAAACGAAATAGCTAGAGTTTAGATATTAAGCATGTAACATCTTCTAGTAAGTGTCTACAAAGTTTGTTCAAATAAAAGCCCTGGGGTCAAAACTGGCCCCGCCCCAGGGGTGTCATTGTTTTTAACTATTTGTGTATAGTAAAAACTTAAAAAAATCTTCTTTTAAAAAGCCCAATGAGCTAGAGCTTAGATGTTTAGCATGAAACATCTTCTTATGGGTGTCTACCAAGTTTGTTCAAATAAAAGCCCTGGGGTCAAAATTGGCCCCGCCCCAGGGGGTCATTGATTTTCCCTATATGCATATAGTACATAAAACTTAAAAAATCTTCTTTTTAAGAACTCAAAGAGCTAGAGCTAAGATATTTAGCATCAAACATGTTCTAATAGGTGTCTACCAAGTTTGTTCAAAATAAAAGCCCTGGGGTCAAAATTGGCCCCGCCCCGGGGGTCATTGATTTTCTTTTATGTGTATAGTAAATTAAAAACTTAAAAAATCTTCTTTGAAAAAAAACCAAATAGCTAGAGTTTAGATATTAAGCATGAAACATCTTCTAGTGAGTGTCTACAAAGTTTATTCAAATAAAAGACCTGGGGTCAAAATTGGCCCCGCCCCAGGGGGTCATTGATTTTCCTTATATGTGTATTGCAAAAACTAAAAAATCTTCTTTGAAAAAAACCCAAATAGCTAGAGTTTTAGATATTAAGCATGAAACTTCTTCTAGTAAGTGTCTTCAAAGTTTGTTCAAATAAAAGCCCTGGGGTCAAAACTGGTCTCGCCCCAGGGGTGTCATTGTATTTAACTATATGTGTATAGTAAAAAACTTTAAAAAATCTTCTTTAAAAAAACCGAATGAGCTAGAGCTTAGATGTTCAGCATGAAACATCTTCTTATGGGTGTCTACCAAGTTTGTTCAAATAAAAAGCCTTTGGATTAAAATTGGCCCTGCCGGGGGGGGGGGGGGAGGGGGAGGGGGCAGGTCATTGTTTTTCATTATATGTGTGTAGTAAAAACTTAACATCATGAAACATCTTCTAATGGCTGTCTTCCAAGTTTGTTCAAATAAAAGCCCTTGGGTTTAAACTGGCCCCGCTCCAGGGGCCTATATACAGGTGAGCGACCTCAGGGCCATCATGGCCCTCTTGTTTGTATAATATTTCCACCCCATGTAGATCACATGTCAATTGGTATAGGCACATTGATGCCTTTAAGTTAAAATTTTAGGAAATTATAAAGTGCAAAATATATTTTTGCATATGTATTATTTATTTCTAGCTTTGCCACTTGTTTACTTGAATTTTTCTGTAGAATTAATCGAATAAGCTTTGTAATTGACAAGTCACATGAAATGTGAAAAGTTAGCTTCATTTATTAAGCTAAAGAAGTCTGTGAGTATTTGGTTTCAGTTTAAAGTTCTGGAAAGTGAAAATACATTTTTATGCCCCCGCCATATAATGGCAGGGGCATATAGTGTTACCCTGTTCCGTCATTCCGTCATTCCGTCCTTCCGTCCTTCCGTCATCATCAGTTTCCGTTCATTATCTTAATAACCCTTGCACATATTGAACTCAAATTTGACATATGGATATGTCATGATAAAATACAGGTCAAGTTCGAAATTGGTCATGGTTCGATGATTTTTGGCAGAGTTATGCCCCTTTTACATTGAAAATAATATGAAATTTTCAGTTTCCGTTCATTATCTCCCAAACGGTACAAAACATTCAATTCAAAATTGACATATGGATATGTCATGAGAAAATACAGGTCAAGTTCGAAATTGGTCATGGTTCGATGATTTTTGGCAGAGTTATGCCCCTTTTACATTGAAAATAATATGAAATTTTCAGTTTCCGTTCATTATCTCCCAAACGGTACAAAACATTCAATTCAAAATTGACATATGGATATGTCATGAGAAAATACAGGTCAAGTTCGAAATTGGTCATGGTTCGATGATTTTTGGCAGAGTTATGCCCCTTTTACTTTGAAAATAATATGAAATTTTCAGTTTCCGTTCATTATCTCCCCAACTGTACAACACATTCAACTCAAACTTGACATATTGATATGTCATGAGAAAATACAGGTCAAGTTCAAATTTGGTTATGGTTCGATGATTTTTGGCAGAGTTATGCCCCTTTTACTTTGAAAATAATATGAAATTTTCAGTTTCCGTTCATTAACTCCCCAATGGTACAACACATTCAACTCAAACTTGGCATATGGATACGTCAAAGGAATGCGCAGGTCAAGTTCAAATTTGGTCATGGTTCAATGATTTTTGGCAGAGTTATGCCCCTTTCACTTTGAAAATAATATGAAATTTTCAGTTTCTGTTCATTATCTTCCCAATCGTACAACACATTTAGCTCAAACTTGACATATCGATACGTCAAAGGAATGCGCAGGTCAAGTTCAAATTTGGTCATGGTTTGATGATTTTTGGCAGAGTTATGCCCCTTTTACTTTGAAAATAATATGAAATTTTCAGTTTCTGTTTATTATCTCCCCAACAGTATTAAATATTCAACTCAAATTTGACATATTGATACGTCAAAGGAATGCGCAGGTCAATTTCAAATTTGGTCATGTTTCGATGATTTTTGGCAGAGTTATGCCCCTTTCACCTTAAAAATAATATGAAATTTTCAGTTTCCGTTTATTATCTCCCCAACAATATTACACATTCAACTCAAATTTGACATATGGATATGTTTTTGGAATGCGCAGGCCAAGTTCGAATTTGGTCATGGTTCAATGATTTTTGGCAGAGTAATGCCCCTTTCACTTTGAAAATGATATGAAATTTACAGTTTCTGTTCATTATCAACCCAACAGTGTTACATATTCAACTCAAAATTGACATATGGATATGTCAAAGGAATGCGCAGGTCAAGTTGGAATTTGGTCATGGTTCGATGATTTTTTGGCAGAGTTATGTCCCTTTCACTTTGAAAATAATATAGATACATCTTAGGAATAAGCAGTTAAAGTTTGAATTTGGTCGTGGTTCAATGATTTTAGACAAACTTATCTTTCCTGAATGTTGGAAAAATTTTGAACTTTCAGTTTCAGCACTCATACTTTTGTGGAAATGTATATAGCCATTATGTTGGTTACAAATATGCAATATGCTATTTTTAAAAGGTTAAGACTGAATAATTTCAGTGCCTTGATCATTGTATAAAAATGGTTTGTGTTAACATTGAAAAGTTTTAAGGGCTTTGAACTTAGAATGAAAAAAATAATTTGTGCAAACAAATTTGGAACTAAATATTATAACATTTGAAATTTTGGCTGCATGCGGGGGCATCCGTGGCATGATGACACATTTCTAGTTTTTAAAAGAAGTGAAGCATTAAGAATGTATTCATGATATGCTGACTGTCATAGTTCAGAGACAAACTTCACTTGTTTACAAATATACACTCAGAGCCTGTGCCATATTGGAATGTTTATGTGCTACAAAATACAGAATTTTGATATTTTACTGTATTGTGGCCATCAGATGATATTTCTTTTGCAATATACATTTTATTTAAGCTAGGTTTGCAATATTATTTGCATACATGTAAAGTGTAATTCTTTGATATTTACATATACATTTGGTACACATACATTCATTTTAATTTTCAGCATATGGCCAGGAGGCACCAGAGGCACTGTCGCGTGTAACAGTGAAGGAATTGTGGGAAAATTGTTTATCACCAACATTTTTCCAGACTGTAGAGAATCTCCTCCCTCTATTTCTTCTTTGTTTTGTTTTTAAACTGATCTGCTCCTTCTCTAAATCAGGTTTGTTATAAATAAAAAGTTTCTGATTTTTACAATATTTAGCTCCATTTTCATAAGTTAGTATAATTGATAAGCTATAGGAATAAGCAAAGTAAGCTGATGATTTACATAAATTGTCTAATACTTTTAAATAAATGAATCAGAATCAGCATCAGAAAGGTTTTAATCAGCTTATACATATACAAAGATACTTATTTATCTAATTTTAAGCATATACGTACACATGTAATGTACATGTACTAGGGGAGGTAATGCATGTTTAGTTAAAAGCAGCTGTTATAAAAAGTTACTATGTTTATAAATAGCATTTTTGCACAGTGGCTTTAAGATGTTGTCTTATAATAAAAATGTACATTATTGTTAAAATAAACTTGCATGACTTATTACTGCTACGGGCAAGATAATGAAAATGATCATCATCTTAGAGCAATAATGGGTTAGTTCCTATTTAATTTTTAAAAAAGTTAAACATGTACCTGCTGTAAGATAACTACATTATGATCTTCTCTCGTCATACAGGATCTGATGACCAAGATATTCCACCATGGCTAATTCACCTGTCAAGTTTGATGTTTGGACTTCTTGCCCTGCACATGTTTTTCCAGCGGAACCTTTTCTATCTTTTACTGTGTAGTATACTGGCCTTTGCCGTACTGGTGATAACAAACTGGAGGAACCGAGATTATTGTGGCCTCTCACTCTCAGTATTTATCATAGTTTATCTTATTGCCTGGTAAGTGGTATATCATAGTTTATCTTGTTGCCTGGTAAGTGGTATATCATAGTTTATCTTGTTGCCTGGTAAGTGTTATATCATAGTTTATCTTGTTGCTCGGTAAGTGGTATATCATAGTTTATATTGTTGTCTGGTAAGTGTTATATCATAGTTTATCTTGTTGCTCGGTAAGTGGTATATCATAGTTTATATTGTTGTCTGGTAAGTGTTATATCATAGTTTACCTTGTTGCTCGGTAAGTGGTATATCGTAGTTTATCTTGTTGCTCGGTAAGTGATATATCATAGTTTACCTTGTTTGCCTGGTAAGTGGTATATCATAGTTTATCTTGTTGCTCGGTAAGTGGTATATCATAGTTTATCTTGTTGCCTGGTTAGTGGTTTATCATAGTTTATCTTGTTGCCTGGTAAGTGGTATATCATAGTTTATCTTGTTGTCTGGTAAGTGGTTTATCATAGTTTATCTTGTTGCCTGGTAAGTGGTATATCAAAGTTTATCTTGTTGCTTGGTAAGTGGTGTATCATAGTTTATCTTGTTGCCTGGTAAGTGTTATATCATAGTTTACCTTGTTGCCTGATAAGTGGTATATCATAGTTTATCTTGTTGTCTGGTAAGTGGTATATCAAAGTTTATCTTGTTGCCTGGTAAGTGTTATATCAAAGTTTATTTTGTTGCCTGGTAAGTGGTATATCATAGTTTACCTTGTTGCCTGGTAAGTGTTATATCATAGCTGACCTTGTTGCCTGGTTAGTGGTAGATCATAGTTTACCTTGTTGTCTGGTAAGTGGTATATCAAAGTTTATCTTGTTCCTCGGTAAGTGGTATATCATAGTTTATCTTGTTGCTCGGTAAGTGGTAGATCATAGTTTACCTTGTTGTCTGGTAAGTGGTATATCATAGTTTACCTTGTTGTCTGGTAAGTGATATATCAAAGTGTATCTTGTTGCCTGGTAAGTGGTATATCATAGTTTATCTTGTTGCCTGGTTAGTGGTATATCATAGTTTACCTTGTTGTCTGGTAAGTGATATATCATAGTTTACCTTGTTGTCTGGTAAGTGGTATATCATAGTTTACCTTGTTGCCTGGTAAGTGTTATATCATAGTTTATCTTGTTGCTCGGTAAGTGGTATATCATAGTTTATATTGTTGTCTGGTAAGTGGTATATCATAGTTTACCTTGTTGCCTGGTAAGTGTTATATCATAGTTTATCTTGTTGCTCGGTAAGTGGTATATCATAGTTTACCTTGTTGTCTGGTAAGTGGTATATCATAGTTTACCTTGTTGCCTGGTAAGTGGTATATCATAGTTTACCTTGTTGCCTAGTAAGTGGTATATCATAGTTTATCTTGTTGTCTGGTAAGTGGTATATCATAGTTTACCTTGTTGCCTGGTAAGTGGTATATCATAGTTTACCTTGTTGTCTGGTAAGTGGTAGATCATAGTTTACTTTGTTGCCTGGTAAGTGGTATATCATAGTTTATCTTGTTGTCTGGTAAGTGGTAGATCATAGTTTACCTTGTTGTCTAGTAAGTGGTATATCATAGTTTACCTTGTTGCCTGGTAAGTGTTTATATCATAGTTTACCTTGTTGCCTGGTGAGTGGTATATAATAGTTTACCTTGTTGCCTGGTAAGTGGTATATCATAGTTTACCATGTTGTCTGGTAAGTTGTATATCATAGTTTACCTTGTTGCCTGGTAAGTGGTATATCATAGTTTATCTTGTTGTCTGGTAAGTGGTATATCATAGTTTACCTTGTCGCCTGGTAAGTGGTATATCATAGTTTATCTTGTTATTTGGTAAGTGGTATATCATAGTTTACCTTGTTGCCTGGTAAGTGGTATATCATAGTTTACCTTGTTGTCTGGTAAGTGGTATATCATAGTTTATCTTGTTGTCTGGTAAGTGGTATATCATAGTTTACCTTGTCGCCTGATAAGTGGTATATCATAGTTTACCTTGTAATTTGGTAAGTGGTATATCATAGTTTACCTTGTTGTCTGGTAAGTAGTATATCATAGTTTACCTTGTTGCCTGGTAAGTGGTATATCATAGTTTACCTTGTTGCCTGGTAAGTGGTATATCATAGTTTATCTTGTTGTCTGGTAAGTGGTATATCATAGTTTACCTTGTTGCCTGGTAAGTGGTATATCATAGTTTTTACCATGTTGTCTGGTAAGTGGTATATCATAGTTTACCTTGTTGCCTGGTAAGTGGTATATCATAGTTTATCTTGTTGTCTGGTAAGTGGTATATCATAGTTTACCTTGTCGCCTGGTAAGTGGTATATCATAGTTTATCTTGTTATTTGGTAAGTGGTATATCATAGTTTACCTTGTCGCCTGGTAAGTGGTATATCATAGTTTATCTTGTTATTTGGTAAGTGGTATATCATAGTTTACCTTGTTGCCTGGTAAGTGGTATATCATAGTTTACCTTGTTGTCTGGTAAGTGGGTATATCATAGTTTATCTTGTTGTCTGGTAAGTGGTATATCATAGTTTACCTTGTCGCCTGATAAGTGGTATATCATAGTTTACCTTGTAATTTGGTAAGTGGTATATCATAGTTTACCTTGTTGTCTGGTAAGTGGTATATCATAGTTTACCTTGTTGCCTGGTAAGTGGTATATCATAGTTTACCTTGTTGCCTGGTAAGTGGTATATCATAGTTTATCTTGTTGTCTGGTAAGTGGTATATCATAGTTTACCTTGTTGTCTGGTGAGTGGTATATCATAGTTTATCTTGTTGCCTGGTAAGTGGTATATCATAGTTTACCTTGTTGTCTGGTAAGTGGTATATCATAGTTTATCTTGTTGTCTGGTAAGTGGTATATCATAGTTTACCTTGTCGCCTGATAAGTGGTATATCATAGTTTACCTTGTAATTTGGTAAGTGGTATATCATAGTTTACCTTGTTGTCTGGTAAGTGGTATATCATAGTTTACCTTGTTGTCTGGTAAGTGGTATATCATAGTTTATCTTGTTGTCTGGTAAGTGGTATATAATAGTTTACCTTGTCGCCTGGTAAGTGGTATATCATAGTTTATCTTGTTGTCTGGTAAGTGGTATATCATAGTTTACCTTGTCGCCTGGTAAGTGGTATATAATAGTTTACCTTGTCGCCTGGTAAGTGGTATATCATAGTTTACCTTGTCGCCTGGTAAGTGGTATATAATAGTTTACCTTGTCGCCTGGTAAGTGGTATATCATAGTTTATCTTGTTGTCTGGTAAGTGGTATATCATAGTTTACCTTGTCGCCTGGTAAGTGGTATATCATAGTTTACCTTGTCGCCTGGTAAGTGGTATATCATAGTTTACCTTGTTGTCTGGTAAGTGGTATATCATAGTTTATCTTGTTGTCTGGTAAGTGGTATATCATAGTTTACCTTGTCGCCTGATAAGTGGTATATCATAGTTTACCTTGTAATTTGGTAAGTGGTATATCATAGTTTACCTTGTTGTCTGGTAAGTGGTATATCATAGTTTACCTTGTTGCCTGGTAAGTGGTATATCATAGTTTACCTTGTTGCCTGGTAAGTGGTATATTCATAGTTTATCTTGTTGTCTGGTAAGTGGTATATCATAGTTTACCTTGTTGTCTGGTGAGTGGTATATCATAGTTTATCTTGTTGCCTGGTAAGTGGTATATCATAGTTTACCTTGTTGTCTGGTAAGTGGTATATCATAGTTTATCTTGTTGTCTGGTAAGTGGTATATCATAGTTTACCTTGTCGCCTGATAAGTGGTATATCATAGTTTACCTTGTAATTTGGTAAGTGGTATATCATAGTTTACCTTGTTGTCTGGTAAGTGGTATATCATAGTTTACCTTGTTGTCTGGTAAGTGGTATATCATAGTTTATCTTGTTGTCTGGTAAGTGGTATATAATAGTTTACCTTGTCGCCTGGTAAGTGGTATATCATAGTTTATCTTGTTGTCTGGTAAGTGGTATATCATAGTTTACCTTGTCGCCTGGTAAGTGGTATATAATAGTTTACCTTGTCGCCTGGTAAGTGGTATATCATATAGTTTACCTTGTCGCCTGGTAAGTGGTATATCATAGTTTACCTTGTCGCCTGGTAAGTGGTATATCATAGTTTATCTTGTTGTCTGGTAAGTGGTATATCATAGTTTACCTTGTCGCCTGGTAAGTGGTATATCATAGTTTACCTTGTCGCCTGGTAAGTGGTATATCATAGCTGACCTTGTTGCATGGTAAGTGGTATATCATAGTTTACCTTGTTGCTTAACAATGTTTGGTTATAAATGCTTGCCAGTATCTGTTAATATATTGTGTTGAACTATAAGAATCTTAGACTCACTGCTGGTACAGAACAGAATATCTAGCTCAAGGGTAATTGGCCATACAGTTACAATGTACCGGAAAACATATTTAGAAATCCTCTGATGTGAGACTTTAGATATTTCAAATGTTGCAATGCCAAGAAGACCTCTTACAATACATACATTGATTATGCTATCCCCATCCTGGTGTCTTATGTTTCATTGACTTATAAAAGAAATTTGTTAAAAAAAGTCCAGAGCTTAACTTTTAAATAATACATCTGGTGGGTAACTTTTCGCTATTTTACAAAATCATTTCTTAATTTGGATCTTAATTTGGATCCAGCTTTTGTTGATTCTGTGAAATGAGTCTGCTGTACATTTTCCCCCAGTAGAAACATCTCAATAATTTTTGTGTTAGATGACAGATTCTAAATAATTCAATGTGATACATTGTTTCGTATTTTTCTTTAAATAAATTCAGTTTTTTATTTTCAGTGAATTTCTTATGGACAAAACTGTCTGGCACAGTATTAGAGGTAAGGCAGAATAATTATAAACTCTGTATTGGATTATTAGATTTATTCTTTATTTATCTAAAGTTGCATGCCTTCATGTGTATAAAGAAGTTTTTTGAAATATCAAGAATGCCACTTTCCATGTTACTTCAAAATTGGAAACAAAAGCATTTCCTATTTTTATCACCGTATTTGAACTAATAGAGTAAGAGCCATATCTGCATATTTTGACATGTTCTATGTAATTTCTGTGGATACCTTGACTTTTATCACATGACATCCTGCTTTAATGCCATGTGTATGTTTCAAGTTTGGGGGCCATACCTAAATATAAAGCATAGATATGGAATCTATGGAAGCTGAAAGGTTCTGTCTTCAAGATTGTTTTATTACGCTATGGCACTATGAAGGATATTACATTAAAAACAAGCAACATTAAGTTATATAATTTTTTTTTTCAGGGGCACAGATTATTTTATCTATGAAGATAATAGGGCTTGCGTTTGATCTCAGTACAGGTGTGATGATCGAGTTCCCGAGTGTATTTGCTTTTTTCGGCTACAATTTTTGTGTAGGAACAGTTATATTTGGGCCGTGGATCAGCTTTTCTGAATATAAACATATACTGTCTCAGCATAAAAGACCAATGGTAAATATCTATAGTATATTTTACCTCTGCATTATTATCCTATGTATAAATTTGTATAGGAACACCGATATTTGAAAATTAGTTAAGTACTTTATTAGTTTTACAAAGGTTTTTGAAAGACAATATGGTCAAGTTTTAACAGTTGTAAGCTTACATGACCTGAATAGCTGTGCAAGGGTTTTATAATAGACATGGTCATATAACCAGTTTGTATATAAAATCTTTATAACTAATTTTACTGCACATAGATTTGATGAAAATAGAAAATTTATTATTAAAATTTAATAAATCAATAGCAGCTCTGTATAATTATAGATAATATAAAATAAAAAAGTCATAATTATCCAATGAAAATCAGTAGTACAAATGCATATATAAATGAATTAATATATAAATATATATATAAGATGTGTGTAAGATTGGCCTTTGTATAAAGTAATATTGTGTTATCTTATTTATATTTGTCTTTCAGAAAGTATTTTGGGTTTTAAAAGTACTGTTTAGTTTGATATGTGCCCTGTTATGTGTTGTGTGCTCTACTTGCCTTGTACACTGGCTTATACTGGATACAAACTTTAAGTAAGTTGTTTTATCTATCATATAGTTTCATCATCAAGTCATCACATGATCGCTTTTTAGCTCGACTATACGAAGTATATGGAGAGCTGTCCTACTCGCCCCGGCGTCGGCGTCCAGATTTCAGATTAAAGTTTTGGTGCAGTAAGATATTTTTCACTATAACTTTGTCATTTCTTAAGGGATCAACTTCAAACTTCAAATATATGTTCCTTATCATCAACCACATCTTATGTGACAAGCTTCATAACTCTAGCACCAATATTTTCAGATTTATCTCCCCTTGAACTTAGAATTTTCCTTTAAAAATACTATTTTTTACTGTTACTTCTTTATTTTTCTTAAGGGATCAACCTCATACTTCAAATATATGTACCTTATCATCATCCCCATCTTATGCGACAAGGTTCATAACTTTAACACCAATATTTTCAGATTTATCTCCCCTTGAACTTAGAATTTCTTTAAAAAATATTATTTTTTTACTGTAACTTATTTATTTCTAAAGGGATCAACTTCATACTTCAAATAAATGTACCTTATCATCATCCACATCTTATGTGTTAATGTTCATAACTCTAGCACCAATATTGCAAGAATTATCTCCCCATCAACTTAGATTTTTTTTCTAGAAAAATGTTATTTTTACTATAACTTTTTTAGTTTTAAAGGTATCTACCTCAAACTTCAAATACTTATTCCTTATAATCAATTATATTTTATGTGACAATGTTCATAACTCTTGAAGTAATTTTTACAGATTTATTTCTCTTTGAACTTAGGATTTTCTTTAAGAAATATTATAACTTTGTTACTTTTTAAGGTATCTACTTCAAACTTCAAATATATACTTCTTATCATTACATGCATGTTGTGTGACAAGGTTCATAACTCTAGTGTGACTATTTCTAGAATTATTTCCCTTGATCTTGGAATTTAGTTTAACAAATGTTATTTTTTTACTATAACTTAATACATAATTATACATAATTGATTTTTCTTTCATAGTTTTGTCCTCCTTACTGCGTCCAGTATTTTATTAGTCGAGCTTGGCTGTCTCCTGTGACAGCTCTTGTTAACTAAGATGTTAAATAATTTTTAAAAGTTAATAATTATACATCATTCATATGAATTATGACCTAACTTACACTTTTTGAAGTCATTATACTAACAGTATATAACAAGATATTTTTTTCATTTTTCTGTTTTGAGTTTATTTATACTTGCCAATGGTTGTCCATATTGGGGAGTCCAATTATTTTAGATTTTTGAGGATAGTGTAATATATAAAAAGAAGCAGCAATTTCAGAAGCTTCTCCTGCTTCTTTGGTGTGCCAAGTATTAAACACTCATACATGGGACATCGATTTAAAGTCTCATCTGAAAGACTGTAAGTAATTTTAGCAACAACCACTAAAAATAAAGAATGTTCTAGTTTAAATTCATGAAAAAAAATCTGTGATATGTCCACTTCATAAATTAAGAGATAGAATGTGTAAGGGTGGAATATTCATGTTTGGAAATAATTTTGTAAATTTATAATTTCAGATGGATTGTTGCATATAGAGATGCCCAGTCATTTAGGTTTAGTCATTATTTTGTCAGCTTTTTATCTGAGGTTACAGTTATACTATGTGGTCTTGGTGCGACACACCTTAATGATGATGTTAGATGGTAGGTTACAGATTCAGATTGCTTTTATATTTTCTTTATTTAGATCAATTTAAAGTGGATTGGTCTGTGATGGATAATCTGAAATAACAGTAATGTTGATAGTTTTTAGTATCCTACATGAAAACTAACTACAAAAAAGTTAAATATGAATATTGTTGGTAAATGTGAGATTCAATACGACATCAATATATAGTAGATAATAAAGTATTCAAGAACAAAATATTGTTATTCATTGTAGAAATTTTCATACCAATCAATTTAGAACTCTATGAACAGTTTGTTTGCCAGAGACATTTCATAATAATATATCAATAATATATTTTAATTGTTTATATCCATATTTGAAATACTTACGGAAAATGTGCCCTTAGTAGACCTGTCCACAAGCTCATTATCTTAAATAGAATTGTCCATCTTTTAGTCTGGACAATATACCATTTATAATTTTTAGGGAAAATTTCAATATATATACAGGCTGAATAGCAATCAGTGTAGACCATGATAAGATGGCACAGATGTACTGGCTGATATAGGTCTGCACTGGTCACATGGGTGGAATCTGTTGCAATTAGCCTGTAACTGGGAGGGGTGAATTTTGTCTCTGATGAAGTTTCTTTCTCATATTGATAGGGAATCATTATTAAAACTTTTTGTTTAAAATTTCTAGTGTCATTGAAATCAGTGTCATAGTGCCATTTTACTATGCTACACATACATAAAAATTTAGATTTAGAAGATGTTGATCTAGATTGATATTTTGTAATATTCTGTCCATATTGAATACCTGATAATGATGTATAATATTAAACTTTCAGGGACCTAAGAGTTAGCAAACCTTATCATATAGAAGTACCTAGATCATTAGTAGAGGTGGTAACAAATTGGAACATCCCAATGCATACTTGGCTTAAAAATTGTAAGCATCTTTATTTCTCTCTTTTCTTCTTCAATTCAGAATGATATAGTTGTCATTTGCTTGATTTATTTTACCCTTTAGTTTAAACATATTTATTTAATCTTTGATTGTGATAAAAGCTTTGACCTACATGGCTGAGTGGTTAAGGTTGCTGACTTCAAATCACTTGCCCCTAACCTCTGTAGGTTAGAATCCCGCTAGGAACTTTAGATACTTTTGTTTGACAAAGCTATCAAGCTAGCTTACTACTCAGGTGATGGCTTGTGCCTGAAATAATACATGAAAGAGCATATGAGGTTTTTGCCCACCAGTAAAGCTGGAAAGTTGCCATATAACCTTTACAGTGCTGATGTGACTTAAAAGCTTGAGCTTATTTGTCTGTTGTCATGTAAAGTTCTGAAATTGGTATTCTTTTTTCTTTGCAGATGTTTTCAAATCAGCTCGTCCACTTGGAAATTTTGCAGCAATATTTCTTACATATGTAGCAAGTGCTCTTTTACATGTAAGTTAAAAGTTTATTACTGTTGTAATGAAATACTATACATGTCAAATTAGGGATTAACTTAATTTCTGAGTTCATGAATTTATTTTTATTTTTCCGTTGGAAAGTATTTGCATGTTGTAATTCTTGATAGAGTTTTCAGAAAGTTATAAAAATTTGATAAATCATTTCAATTAAAGAAAATAAAGTTTTGATAGACCCTACATATTTTATGCAAGGAAAAAGATTCTGCTCTTTTTGCAAGTTGATTGTTTTTTCTTTATTATAATTTTGTTTTAATAATGTGTTGCAATGGTTATATAATTATTTATTTATTTCAGGGTTTAAATTTTCAACTAGCAGCTGTATTATTATCACTGGGTGTTTATACCTATGTAGAATATGGTATGTTACTTTTGTTATTGTTGCTGTTCACATGAAATTGAATTGGAATATAACATTACATTTGTACTTGAAGTGTATTTTACAAAAAAGCCAAAAAAAAAACACTCAAATACAAAATGTCTAATTCTTTGGTTGTCTACACTGAATTATTTAATTTATATGGGAAATTTTGAAGTTACTTGTGGTACTTCATACTGGAATGATTATGCACTCAATCAAGATCTCTCAAAAGACAACAGGCAGATATAAAATGAAAACTGAGTGAATTCAACAGCAAGTCTTAAACATACTGATAAGCATTATTCATAAACCACTTAAAAGAAAAAATCTGGAATGTTGGTTGGCAGGCAGGCACCTAGGCATAATATTATATAAGTCTGTAATTTCAACTTCATTTTTCAATTGTTTTTTAATTAATTGTTACAGTTTAATTGTTACCAAGTGCCCTGGCATAAATTGTCAGGAGTTAAAAATTTGATCATTTTTGGCAGCCCCTGTGCTTTTTTTTTCAGGCATGTAAAAATTGCAGAAAATCTGGTTTGGTGACTATATCCAGTCACTTTTAGTTAACTTGATATTACATTATTATTATAAATCTTCAGCCTTATTCAATTTCATGCTAATATGTAATCAATTCTTATACTAGTATAATGTTTTTTTCTGCTTTTCAGTATTTAGAAATAAATTGTCAGTTATATTTGATGCCTGTATAAAAGCTAGAAGATGTAAAGAAGGCTGTGGACATGCTTATAAATATGTAAGTAATGCTTATATATTCTAATGTTTTATTTGTAGAATTATTGGTATAGATTTTTCTTGAGTGATTAAGAAATATAATAGTGATTAAGAAATAAAAAGAGAAATTTTGTTGGTTTGGTGTAATCACAACTCTTCAGACAGAATAGAATATATTTCACTCTAATGAAAGAATTTCATGTATGTTTTAAACATATTTATTTAAGCTTGATTGCAAAACAAGTTCTTGCAACTTACATTAATCTCACTTTCGAGTCTGCTGCCTGGAACCAACCAGCACTGGTGTAATATGAAGAAACATGGTCGTGACCTGATTAGGGCTCAAACCCATGATCCCTGGGTTGAGAGATAGACACCTTAGCCACAGCTCCCCTTAATTACATGCATTATTATGTTCACAAAATTGTTTTGGTTATGTGTGATGAATCTTACATTCTCTGTAACAAATTATAAAACAAACAGGATTTGTATTTTATAACGGTTAATAAGTATCTTCCACAAATATATATATTTTATAACAATTCATGAAAAATTACAAGGAATCCAAATATTTGTTTTATAACTATTTGTGAAAAACTACTAATTGATTTATATTGATATGGGAATTAGTACAACTTCATCTATAAAATTCATCTTGTTTGTTATATCTTATAATCTGATACAGAGAAGTTTGCATATATTTAAATTCAAAGTATTTTTCCAAATAAGAACATACCATAGACTTCGAATTTGTTCATACTTATAATATGTACCCTTCGTATATGATTAGTTTATGTTATTTGAAAATATTGTATTTTATGAGTGTAAGCAGAATTTTAAAAAAAAATTATAATTCTGCTATCATAGGAAATAAATTTCTCCATAATTATACAGCTTAATTCTTTTACTGCTAAAGCTCATAAATACATGCTTAGGTTTTATCCTGGAATTCATGTCAGTGAAAATTTTCCTTACAACGATGCATTGGTTGTATAGATTACCAGTACTTTATCAAGGGAGGTAATATTGTAATATAGTTTCTGTTATTTTGTGTCACTTGGAATTTGTGGCTAATCAATCAAAACAAAATTAGCTTTAACCTTAGAACAATCTTCACGTCTGCTATATATAGTTGATGTATAATGTTGCTATTTACATGTCCTAACATCATTCAGTAAATCACAGATCATTGTATATATAGGATATTCAATTCTTTTCTCTAAATACAGGATTTATTTTCTTGGAGTGGTATGAAAATAAGTATTTCATGATATGATAATTTTCATACCACAAGAGGATAATATATCCTATATTTATAGAAGAAAAAAAAATAATTTTCTGGTTATTAATTTCCATTAATTTTTGTGTAGAATTTAAAAGAAAGAAGTCTGGTAAGACACCAGTGAAAATACGGAAAATATGTTTCATTTCAATGAAAAATGAATTTTTATATTGAAAATAAGGAAAATAAAAATACACATTTTATATTATCAACAATAATTCATCTACAATTATATTATTATAAAAATTGTTAAGTTTGGTCAGTCATTCTGTATGTCTGTTGGAACAAATTTAATGTTGGCCATACTGTCTTTGTTCTACTTGTATATGCTAAAAGGGTTTTTTCTCAGACACAAAATTCATCTGGCCTAGACATTTAATTTCAACATATTTTAATTTACTTGTGGAATTAAACATTATAGGCCTTTGCCACCAGTATTGAGCCAAGCTAGCCTGCACATCCGTGCAGTCTTGACAAGGCTCTATCCAGTTCGTAGCTCAATTTTTGAATTTGCTTATAAAATCAATGAATACTCAAATGGGCTATCCCAAGTTTTAAAGCAGGTAAAATCAGTTACACAAATTCAGTTGGTTAAGGGTGAAATAAAAAATTTTGGAGTACAGCATTTGTAATTTTCGAACTGAGTTGGTTCTTTATAGTCATCCATATGTGATAACATGCAGCATTTGTGAATTATTAACTGATCTTCTTCTTAATAGAGTCAACGATATGTGATAACATACAGCATTTAAAATTTATAAACTGAGTTTGTTCTTTATAGTCATCCATTTCATGCATATGTGGTAACATACAGCATTTGTGATTTATGAACGCATCTTGTTCTTTCTAGAGTCATCCATATGTGATAACAAACAGCATTTGTGATTTATGAACTGATCTTGTTCTTTCTAGAGTCATCCATATGTGATAACAAACAGCATTTGTGATTTATGAACTGATCTTGTTCTTAATAGAGTCATTTATATGTGACAACATACAGCAATAACATACATCATTTGTGATTTATGAACGCATCTTGTTCTTTCTAGAGTCATCCATATGTGATAACAGCTAACCTGTTATTTGGCAGTGTTGCTGTATTTCATCTTGCCTATCTTGGCCTTATGTTTGATCACAGCTCTAGTGAAGAATCTGTAAGTAATTTTTCATCCTGTTTTCAAGTTTTAAAGTGGCATGTCTCAAGAAGAGTAAAATATTACTTGAAAAAAATATCAAACAAAAGAAATATATATTTATAACTGAAAATAATTATAGATATTTGAAATTCAGGTGAAAATTTGAATATATTATGCAAAATATGACAGAAGAAACTAGTTTAATCACCATTTTCTACCCCATGACTAGACGAGTATGAGAAATTTCAGCCCATTTTGACAAAAAATAGGCCATTTCTGTAGATTGTAATTTCTTTTAATGAAAGCTAAGTCACTTCATTTGTACATTTAAAAAAAATGTGTATCCCTCAGAATAATTTTTCTAAGTTTTTCATCAATATTAATGTCAAACACTGGGTGTAAGTAATAATAGCACAGGAATTGGCTACTAGTTTGGCTCCAACATGCAGTGAGATCAGACTGCCAACTCTACACTAGTGACTACTTCATCATAAGGTTTTGTTGAATAGTTGATTGGCTATTAAAGCAAAAATGCTGTTTTGGATCTTGTGCACAAATATATAGATGCTCTTGTTTATTTCAGGGCTACAGTATGGAACATACACTAAGCAAATGGTCTTCTCTGAACTATCTAAGTCACTGGGTTATCCTTGGGACTTTCCTATTCCATGTGATTATATGATTATGATTGGATAATATTAAGACATGTGACTTTTGTCTGTCATATTATTGGATAACAAAATAATATGATATTTGTCTGTTATTATCCCCCGCCGAAAATTTTCGGCGGAGGATATAGTAATAGTCTCCGTCCGTCCGTCCGTCCGTCCGACCTTCCGTCCTTCCGTCCGTCCGTCCTTCCGTCCGAAATTTTTGTCCGGAGCATATCTCTAAAAGTATTTGAGTTATCAACTTGAAACTTCATAGGTGGATAGACCTCATTGAGGAGGAGTGCAGTGCACAAGAATGATAACTCTACCTTGCATGATTTTTGAGTTTATTGCCTTTGTTATTTTTCAAAATTGATTTTTGTCCAGAGCATAACTCCAAAAGCCTATCAGATATTTAACATGAAACTTCATAGGTGCATAGATCTCACTCAGGAGGTGTGCAGTGCACAAGAAATGATAACTCTTCCTTTCATAATTTTTTGAGTTATTGCCCTTTGTTATTTTTCATACCTAATTTTTCACCTGAGTGGAGCATAACTCAAAAAGTGTTTGAGATATCAACATGAAATGTCATAGAAGGATAGATCTTATTGAGGAGAAATGTTTGTGCCAAAGAATGATAACTCTTCCCTATAACAATTTTTGAGTTATTGCCCTTTGTTGTTTTTTTTTTCATGCTATTTTGTTCCAGAGCTTATCTGAAAAAGTATTTTAGGTATCATCTTGAAATTTCATAGGTGGATGGATCTCATTGAGGAGGAGTGCAGTGCTAAAGAATGATAACTCTGCCCTGCATTATTTTGAGTTATTGCCCTTTGTTATTTTTTCAAAATTAATTTTTGTCCAGAGCATAACTCAAAAAAAGCCTTTGAGGTATCAACTTGAAACTTCATAGGTGCATAGATCTCACTCAGGAAGGTGTGCACTGCACAAGAATGATAACTGTACTTTTTATAATTTTTGAGTTATTGCCCATTGTTATTTTCATACTTAATTTTTCAATTCAATTTTTTTCTCAAAAAGTATTTGAGGTATCAACTTGAAACTTCATAGGTGGATAGATTGTACTGGAGGAGGGATGCAGCACACAAGGAATGATAACCTACCCTGCATTATTTTTTTCAGTTATTGCCCTTTGTTATTTTCAGCCATCAGTATTCACATAGGTTTCAAATCTGTAATCAACTATAGCCAATCAGTTTTCCATTACCAAAAAGACCTCTTAAAAATGGAATTATTCTGCTCTACTACATATACATTCTTCCAATGAGCAAACACATTCGCGCGGGGATGGCCATGTTGACATGGCTCTTGTTTGATTGGTTAGTGAAAAGTGATATGTCTCTTACAATTAATTATATATATAGGTATTAAATGTAAGGATGTGAATGGACGAAAATGTTGTCAAAATAATTTCTGTAATACCATGGACAGAAAACATTTGTCATAGTGAAAAAGAGCATTTAATTTTGTGTGTCAAGAAATTACTGACTACATGTTTAACTTGATATAATTTTCTTCTGTGTTATATGATTGGATAGTAAAAATGTCAGTGTGACTGTGTCTTATGAGGGCAATGATTTGTCTGAAAACAATATTATCAATATTATAAGTTAACCCCAAAGATGATGTTATCCTTTTTAGATTTTAAAAAAAGATAATAATTATTTTAAATGCAATAATTTTTGATAAATTTTTTTTGAAAACAAAAAATGTCTTTTAAAATATAAATCTTTTTTTGAAATAGAATTTTAAAAACTGTATTGTTTTTTTATTGACTAAATAAAAATTTTAAAGAAAATATACTGGGTTTGGTAAGGGTAAATGATTTCAAGGGAATAATTGTATAAAGGAGTTTTTTAAAAGAAAAAAAAAACAGGGGGCCCAAATTAACACTTATATCTTTATTTTACTTTTTTATTTTATTTTTTGAAAGTGAATTGTGCAAAATATGAACATTTTGACTTTTAAACATTACTTTGAAGTCTAAATAGATGTTTCAGGGTACTGCACTTTAGCAAGCTAACTCAAGTTAACTATGTGGGGTGTTTTACATTTAAAATTGTTTAAACTTGCTTTTTTGGGGGGGTGGGGGAGGGGGATTCTAATCAGTACTGGACTGAAAAGTGAGTGTGAGTTTTCATTCATGCTAAAGGATGCTAGATGCACATCATCCTCCCCCCAATTTTGAATATGTTTCTATTTGATTTTTCACAATTTAGAATTGCAATGCTCATATTTATTATCTGTACTAAAGTCTTAGTGTCTTAGCAATTTATTTCAAAATATTTTATTTGCATTAAGAACTGTATGAAAAGTTAGCTCTAAATGATTGCTTGTTCACATGTCCTTAGAAAGAGGGGTAATAGAAGCTAATCAGACCTATTTGTTGTGAAGTGATAATTTATTCAACACCCTATGCCTGACTGATGTTATGTATTATGCCATATGTGATGTCATGATGTGATGTCAGAATTTGAAGATATTTTTGTAATTCAGTTCATGATAAATCATGCATAGATACAGGTTTTCTGGTCAATATGAATGAAAACATCTAGATAAACTTTTCCGTATTGCACACTTTGTATTGCTTAGATTTTTATGTCAGGAATCTGTATCATCAGAAAAATTTTTTTCCTTAAGTTTTGTTAAGATTTTTACTACCAACAGTATGTTATAGAAATAAATAATTGCAAGCTCTTTAGAATACAACTGTACATGTTCATATTTAGTGATACAACCATTAGAATAGCACACTTGCATAATATTCCCTATATAATACATATAGCATGTTTGACATTTTTCATGAGTTATTCTTTTAAGAAAAACAGGACGTTAAGCTAAAAAAGACATGCATTGTCCTTTCTTATTAGGCAAAATGCCAAATAGCAGTTTTGTTTCTGGTGTTGGGACCCCTCACCCCAACAAAAAGTGCAACATCCCTCACCCCCCTAGCACCGGCTTGAGTGGTACTGAGTTTTCAACACATAACTTAAAAATGCTTTTATTAGATCAATAATTTTTTTTTACATTACTGTGTTTATAGAAATGTGCCAAAAGAATTGCCACTTGTTTGCTTGTATGTTTTTTAGTTGTTTGTTTTTTTATTTGTTTGTTTGTTTGTTTGTACACTTATTTGTCACTACCTTACAGTAATAATTTATTTGTTGTGAATCTATACTATATGATGGTTGTTATATAAATATTTTATTACCTAGCCCACCAAATGCTTTATAAATATATTAACTTTATATGATTTCATAAGTGCTGATATTTACATAGAATATACAATTACTTTTAGTGGAGCTGAATAGGGGGAATATATCTCATCAAAGATTTGGGTTGTGATTTTAAATCCAGCATGTTTTCTAAACCAATTTGCTTGATAACGTCAAAGTTAATTTGTCTGCCAGCATTGATTCAAATTAACAAATAGGCATTGATTTTAGGGAAGGGGTAGGTGTTGTTAAAATTGGACTCTTATGACCTTCCCTTATGTTCTGTCCACAGATAGTTATGCCCATTTTGAATATACATGTATGAGTGAATTGTCTTACACATATTAGTTGATGTTGAGGAATGTGTCTTTTAAGTGTTTGTGGGTAGTCTAGGTAAAATGACAAAGGCTAGTTGGTTCTCTTATGTGGCTTAAACAATAATAAGACCAACAGAGTACCAAAATAAGTTAGGTAGGACTTCTGTTAGTCTGTTCATAGTATCAGACGTCTTCCAATTAATTTACTAGAGAATTCTCTGATCTGCAGTCTCCAGATTCAGTGGAGATGTAGGTCATAGCTGATAGGTGACCCCTATTGATTTTAGCACAGATATACATACAATATGTATATTTAGCTCCATGATTTTAGGGTCTGCAGGTGAAAGTTAAATTTTGCCTTGACCACACACAAAAGGCTTGACTTTTCAGATGTTGATCTGTAGATGACCAATATTGATTAGACATATATTCAAAATTAAAACTATTTAATAGAATTTCTTTAAACTTGGCATTGGTAGATAATGATAACAGAAACATTTTAAGCAGAAACATTTTTAGTTCATGTAAAGTCAGTTGATGGAATAGTTAATATAATTACATTTATACACTTTTATTACATGCTTTTCGGTGGTTTATAGAAATATATCAGTGATATAAAACTGGTAATTTCACTGTTTGAAACAGTGAAATTACCACTTTGATAATTTCACTGTTTTGAATTTAAGCCCCTTACGTTGTTTCAGTGAAATACCAGCGTGCACAGAACTGGGTACCAACTTAATGACATGACGTCGTAAATGACGTCACGTTGTATTATTATTTGGCGCGCTTTTCATTCAGTATTAGGTTTAATGTCTTTTTAAAACGTTTCTTTGCATATAAAAAAAGAAAATTTGTTTAGTTTAGTGTGAGATCGAAATATATTTCACCTTGTGAACACCAAAAGTTCATATTTCACTCGTGGCGGCGCCACTCGTGAAATATACCTTTTGGTGCTCACTCGGTGAATTATATTCCGATCTTACACTGAACTAAACAAATATCCTCTATATGTTCATTTTTTGTAATTCTATGGTTGAAATTGTCCACGTATAACTAATTTAATGATATAGTTTTATATGAAATAGTTCATGTCATAATAGTTCTAGTAAGAATGTTTTTTGTTATAGTTATTGCAAGGCCAGTTTTGATTTTACAGTTCAGGTTAGGCCAGTTGATGAAATTGTCCATGTAAGGCCAATTGATAAAATTGTTCATGTAAGACCAACTGATAAAATTGTTCATGTAAGACCAATTGATAAAATTGTTCATGTAAGACCAATTGATAAAATTGTTCATTTAAGACCAATTGATAAAATTGTTCATGTAAGATCAATTTGTGGGATTGTTCATGTAAAACTAAAATTGTTCATGTAAGACACATTTATGAAATTGTTCATGTAAGACCAATTAATAAAACTGTTAATGTAAGACAACTTGACGAAATTGTTCATGTAAGACCAATTGATAAAACTGTTCATGTAAGACTAAAATTATTCATGTTAGACACCTTTATGAAATTGTTCATGTAAGACCAATTGATTAAACTGTTCATGAAAAACAACTTGATGATATTGTTCATGTTAGAGTAAAATTGTTCATGTGAAACACATTTATGAAATTGTTTATCTACGACACATTTATGAAATTGTTCATGTTAGACACATAGATAAAACTGTTCATGTAAGACAACTTCCTTAAATTGTTCATGAAAGACAACTTGCTTAAATTGTTCATGAAAGACAACTTGCTTAAATTAGTTAATGTAAGACAAATTGGTGAAATTATTTATGTCATTGAAATACTGTCTATAAGTAAGGAAAATGTGTGTTGGCAAAATGATATTTTAATACTAATCTAGAAAATTGTTGAATTTTAGTGCCAGTAAGCTTTGCTTAACTTGTTTAGATATGTGCTATATTTAATTGAGTTCATCTTGAATGCATGTTATAAGGTATATATGTCTTATATTTTCATATGAAATGTATCAATTCATGCCAATTTTTATACCCCCGCAAAACAAAGTTGTAAGGGGGGTATACTGGAATCAGCTTGTCAGTCCGGCCGTCGGCCGGACAGCCCTCGGTTTTTTCTTGTCTGACCAATAACTTAAGATTCCTTTGACCCACAGTCTTCATATTTGGCATGGAGGTTAGTCATGATTAGTAGATGACCCCTATTGATTTTGAGGTCACCAGGTTAAGGTCACAGGGACCTTGACTTCAAAAAGCTTGTCCGCCCAATAACTTAAGATTCCTTTGACCTACAGTCTTCATATTTGGCATGGAGGTTATTCATGATTAGTAGATGACCCCTATTGATTTTGAGGTCACCAGGTCAAAGGTCAAGGTCACAGGGGCCTTGACTTCAAAAAGCTAGTCCGCCCAATAACTTAAGATTGCTTTCACCCACAGTCTTCATATTTGGCATTGAGGTTAGTCATGATTAGTAGATGACCCCTATTGACTTTGAGGTCACCAGGTCAAAGGTCAAGGTCACAGGGGCCATGACTTCAAAAAGCTTGTCCGCCCAATTACTTAAGATTCCTTTGACCCACAGTCTTCATGTTTGGCATGGAGGTTAGTCATGATTAGTAGATGACCCCTATTGACTTTGAGGTCACCAGGTCAAAGGTCAAGGTCACAGGGGCCTTGACTTCAAAAAGCTTGTCCGCCCAATAACTTAAGATTCCTTTGACCCACAGTCTTCATGTTTGGCATGGAGGTTAGTCATGATTAGTAGATGACCCCTATTGACTTTGAGGTCACCAGGTCAAAGGTCAAGGTCACAGGGACTTTGACTTCAAAAAGTTTGTCTGCCCAATAACTTAAGATTCCTTTGACCCACAGTCTTCATATTTGGCATGGAGGTTAGTCATGATTAATAGGTGACCCCTATTGATTTTTAGGTCACTGGGTCAAAGGTCAAGGTCACAGGGGCCTTGACTAAAAAAGATTGTCCACCCATTATCTTAAGATTCCTTTGACCCACAGTCTTCGTATTTGGCATGGATGTTGATCATGACCATAAGGTGATCCCTATTGATTTTGAGGTCACTGAGTAAAAGGTCAAGGTCACAGGGACCTTGACAAAAAAAATCTTTTCCCCTCAATTGCTTAAGAATGCCTGTCCGCAGTGTATTTTTTTGACATTTCACATTTGAAGCACGTAGAATACATAACTTAGCAATGCACTGGCTTAGTAACCTCAGATTTGGCAGGGAGGTTGTCCTTGAGCTTTATTGATTCTGACAAAGTGGTATGTGGGGGTATTCACGCCATGATAGTGGCAGCTCTAGTTTTATTATTATTATTATTCAATTACATTTATATACAATATACATCTACGAAATATCTTTTGTTTACATTATATGTCGTCATTACATTTGTACACTTGTATACATAAATTAGACATCTACATAGCTTTTGTATGAATTATACATTTACATAATTTGTGTAATAATACGTCTATATGTATATATAGGTATATATATAGACGTTAAAACATTTATGATCATAATGTCAGATACAAAAATAGATGAAATAAAAGTAAAAGAAATCATTTTGCTTTATTTTATTGATATTTTATTTTCAATTCTGTCACATTTCTTTTATTCAAGAATTATTTCTTACACCTTTCATGTACAAAAAAACTCATGAATTCATGAATAATGCAATCCGCCAAGTTCAGATGGTATATTGATAAAATAACACCATATAGGGAGTGGTAGTTTACATTGTGGAATTTATATTTTTCATCTTTAGTTCACCACCTCTTCAAAAGTGGTATGAATAATGCCATTGGGGTTTCTTTAAACAATATCCTTAGCCACATGGTGGATTTTGACCAAACTTCACAGAAATGACCCTTACAGTAATATGAATGGTTTTGATCTAATCCATAAGTAGGAATAAGAGTTAAAATTACGTAATATTTTTTTTTTAATCTACAAGGCACAGGGTATAGATATCTGACATAGTGATAGCACCATCTGTTGATTTTTTAAAGCTGCATGCCTCCAAATGTTAATAAGTCAAAATATTTCAAGAAAATGTAACTTGAGAACGAGGTTCTAAGATTAAGGAATGTAAATTTTAAGGAAAGTAAATAGATTCAAGTAAAAATTTACATGTTTTGTGTGATTAATGATTGATATTACAGTATTCATCACTATATTTCTACTGCTTTACTAATGCAGTATGAGGTATTTTTTTGCATATTTTTGGCCTCTTTTTGGTTACTGTGAACTGTTATGTGAAAATTACTTTCTTTGTTCACTTCACAATGTCAAGATTTTAAATTCATTTTCAAAATTTTCATAAAAAATACAATGAACCTGGAGGCATATAATTACCCCTGGATTGAAATTGAACTAGTCCTAGGTCACGTGCATTTGTATCAGAAACACATTTAAATTTTCTTGTTTGAAAAGATTGCTTAACTATTTGGCATGCAATGCTACTAATCAGACATATAAAAAAGTTATATTAATAAACAACACTGTCTGCTTCAAACAAACGACTTAATATCAGAAAGTTCCTTACATATGTTCAGAAACTCTTGAAAGTGTTTACGTTTCACATGATAGACATGGTATTGTTTATATTCCTGTATTTTCATTGACAACATCATCTACATGGTGAGCTTTTGCGTTGTAATCCACAATTTCTTTAAAAATATCTTTCAATGTTTGCCAGACAGGTTATTTACTTATACCTAAAACACTGATTAGCAGCACACTTATTCATTATCAAACAACTGTTAAAACATGTTCACCACGCCCGAACATCTGTATTAGCGGTAGTCTCTTCGTTACAAAATACGCCACTTTTAAAGCAAAAAAAAAATATTAACGGGGAAAAAAATATCTTACAGAAAATATATGATTAAATTCGGATGAAGTCATGAAAATAAAAAATGTTTTGTCGAAACGGGTAATTGCAATAGGAAAGAATGCAAAAACGTGTAGGGAAGAAGGTAGAACGTGTAGAAAAGAACGTAGAAAGTATTCATTATGTAATCACACGGCGACGAATCCCAATATCTTTTATGATAATCATAACATAAAAAATAGGGAATCAAACTGTTCAAGCACTTCGCAAATTTGATTAAGTTATGAATATGAAATAGAGGATATTAAATAAGTTTAAGTTCAATACTGAATTTATTGCATGAGCTGAATAAAATTATATTATGCGAGCCTCTGGCGAGCATAATATTATTATTTTATTCAACGAGTTCTATAAATTCAGTAATGAACTTACGAGAATTTAATATTCTATTTATCACATACCCAAAATAAAGACCGTTTAAAGTGAAAAGAAGAGATATTTTTCATTGACGCGCCTGTGATATAACGCTTACATTTAGCGCGTCTTTACACTATGTTTGTATAACGCTAATGACGTCACGTCAAAATATAAGCACGGGCGTGCAATACCATTTTAATTAACGGACTCGCAAAATCGGCACGGGTGTGTGATAAAAATGACTATTGGATACAAAAGATAATGTTATTAAATTAAATGAATTATTGAATTTGTTCTCGGCAAATTACATGTACCAACTTAGACCTTAATCTTTCTAAGTACATTTTGTTTGCTTAATATTTTGTCTGTAAAGACTCAAATACTTGTTAGTTTGCTATTTTATCACTGCATTCATTCATTCATTCATTCATTCATTCATTCAGTCATTCATTCATTCATTCATTCACTTTGATTTGGATTCGCACACCATTGTGTTATATTTCGCCAACAGTAGAGAAATTTTAAATTTCATTTTTTTTTTCAGTTACATGGTCCATGACTTCATTAATTTATCCCATCGTACGTAAAAATTGTTGACGCATACAATAAACAAGGAAATCCGATTCTCACATGGATTGTGATGGAATTTTTATTGACCGTTAAATCAAGGGATTGCATCATGTACTGATATAATACCGAATAATGCGAACAGTGTTGCAAAACTATCTTATATTACATCCTCCGTGATTTAAAATGAATGATGTTTATTAACCTAGCTATGGTCACATCCGGTTCAAATGAGATAAAATATAATGCCCTGACAGTGACAAGGTGCTTTTGTAATAGGCTCATAGACAGAAATTAAAGTACAGTTGAACTGGTTAAACTTCCGGCATTTTCAGTAATTTGTCTTGTATATTTAATTAATTCATTATGGTTATAAAATTTGGTACATGTACTATCAGGGACTGGAATAGAGTTGCTCAAGACTTCCATTGTCTAAATTATATATTTTATCAAATAAAAGGTTTTGTTTTAAATCTTCCATATTATTTTTCATTCTCTCTATATTAACATTATTTTCGATTTTTAAGTATATAAGAAATATATTTTACTATTTCAACTGAGCCTGATTATCCGGAAAGAATATCTTACAGTACCGGTTACGCTTAACAATTTAGTTTAGTTGGAATTTATATTGCACAAATGCATACGAAGACATGTATTTATGACTGATCATTAATCTTTTAACTTTCTCTGTTGGTAAATTCATATGTTTTTGTTTGATTTATAGTTTTCATACGGTTCCTCATAAACGTTTGCTTCATAAACTTTCAACATATGGCATTACAGGGAAATTGCATCAATGGATTCAAAATTTTATTTTAGATAGAAAACAGCGTGTTGTAATTAATGGTAATATATCCAAGTGGAGTAATGTTATTTCTGGTGTACCACAAGGATCAGTATTAGGTCCATTATTGTTTGTTATCTTTGTGAATGATATTCATGAGGCAGTTAAATGTGTTTGTAGACTCTTTGCTGATGATGAATTCTGAGAAATATGTCTGATCAACAATGGCTTCAAAATGACATTAATACACTATGTAAATGGAGTGACGACTGGTAACTCAGATTCAACTCTAACAAATGTAAGATAATGCTGATTGGAAACAGCATTTTTGATACAAAATACAAAATAAAAGACAACACTGGTATTAATGTTGATATTGAAATCATTGACAAGGAAAAAGACCTAGGTATTAATTTCACGTCTAATTTGAAATTTGATGAGCTCATCGGTCGCACTGTTAATAAAGTAAACTCTCATATAGGGTTGCTGAAAAGAAATTTTATTCACATGGATAAGAAGCAATTTTTGTTATTCAAAATGATAAAAATGTATTAATTATTTACCTCTTGTTTCAAGTGTTTCCATCCTTTGTATCAGGTTCATTGTCACCGAGTCAACATAACAGTAGCTGAACGGTATAATTAGGATTAACAAAAAATAGTCTATAGTTTTATGCGATCCCATTGCTTAATTTGAATTAAATAGAATTAACAATGCAATTATTGTACATGCATTAAACACTGAAGTCTGATAAGACTATCTATTTGAGATAAGCACGCATATATACGCCTACGTTATTTAGTAATATACATCTAGCAAAAAGGAAACAATTATCACGTATGTATGACATTTGCAAATTTTACATTTTTGTATTCCAAATTGCATTTTTTCATATTACTGAAAGTGACGTGTTTGATTGAATAATATACAGCTATAATTGTATAGATAAGATGAATATGCATATGAAGTACACCATCTGCAGGGAAAAAAATGGTTGTTGTCGAGATGTGTTGCTCTAGAAAGGCATGCACAATTCATTGTGCTTTGGGAAATTTGAAACTGTAAAGAGTCAATTGCCCTACAGGGGGCTGTTCTGTGGAGGTTGCACTATATTTCTTGACGTTTACTTTCCTATAGTAAAATAAATAAACGTTTAACGGTTTGAAATTATTATTTTCCTATATTTTGTCTGTAGGAATTATCTAATTGTGTTTTTTTTTTTAAATTATAATCAAGTAGTGAGTTATTTGGTTTTGCATTCGTAACTTGCTCGGGCTTGTCACAGATACTATCATACTATATACGCGATATGTACATGTAGCACATACTACAAAAAGAATGCATTAAAGAAGTTTATCTTACAGACCCAATAATTGTCTGCATCGTTTTAGGTTTAAATTGATATTTATATTTGTATATGTGTTGTGAATTTGTTACGAATTATTTATGTTTTAACTACATATTTTCAAATGAACGTAGCATACATTACAATTGGTACCACTGGTATTGGTTTTAAGTAAGTGATAAGTAAACCTACAAATGGTTACCAGTGGGTATACTCTAAATGCAACCTATGTGATATAGAAACCACGTAAAAATTGTGGCAGGCTATGTAAACTATTATGAATAGTGGAGTTTTCATTAGATGTCTTTCTTAAATTTATTGACCATTCGAAGAGGCGCAGCATATATGATGAATTTTGTCAGATAAATAGAGCTTCTGTTATAAAAGTTTATTGAAATTTCAATAGGATTTTTTATTTTTATTCTAAAGGCCTATTATGCCCCAGAAATATTTTTATTTTTATTTCCCCAAAGCTTTTTATTTTTGTGTACTTTTATAGTTTCCAAAAAGTTTTTAATTTGCCTTTTATCTTTACAATATTTTCCTTCTGTTGCTTTTGACAATTAGTACAGTTATAGCGATTTAGTATTTTGTATGGAAGTCAAAATACTACATTGTTTACCTTTTCTTACTTTAATGACAAATTGTTTCACATTTAATGCTACTTTACTCAGGTAACAAGCATTTGACACATTCTTAAACCATGATTTAAGTTTGCCTTCTCTAAAGAAGTAAAAATTTAACTGCTTCTGAAGCATAATGTGCCTTTAATGTTTCGGAAGGTTATACATGCCTACGAAATGGTCTATTCGGATTCTCAGAGCATAATAAATGATCATAAAACTAAAATTTATTCTATATATTGAATATAATATCATTATGGAAATTTGTTTTAAAATTCTATAGGATTTTTTAAAATGTTTTGAAGAGGATTAAATATGCCGGCAAAATGGCTAGCTCGGCTAAAAGAGTTTTTTCTTTAATCTGTCTTTGTCTTGAATTTATTTAAAGTATACCAATCTTTCATTTTTACTTGTTACGCGATTATTTTGCTTCTACAGATTTTCAATCTTTTTCGCAACAGACAAACATATCAAAATTAAAATTTCAGACATGACATTATTTTGTGAATTTTTATGATTAGGTTTCTATCTTTTTTCACAAAAATATGCAACTTATTAAACAACGGTCACAACAAGAAAAATTGGTAGATGCGTTCGGATTATTCAACAACAATTACAAAGATTAGTGTGATGTTCGCTCAATTTGGTGGCGTTTTTGCTCTGCAGCTATCAACGTTTAACTTTGTTGTTTTACTTCTGTTTAATGTTACTTGATAAAAATAATGGGGCAGGCTTTTTCCTGTACCTAATCATTGGTCATTATCAATCATTGTCCAATCAGCATTATAATAGGCATTGTTTTGAAATATAACGCTTATTCAGCATAACTATACAAAAAAAGAATGAGCAGAATGTCACTTTAAAACTTAGATTAAGTCGAGAAAATCAAATATCGCCTGCTGAAACAGATAAGAAAAGTGACATTGTGGTCCAGTTAAGCAGAATTGACTATATATTTCAAAAGATTTAATGTCAATAATAATGGTAATTGTCTGACAATGTTTATGATAAAAAAAATACAACTGCCTAAAATATTAAAAGGCTGTCCCACTCTTAATTAATTGCACGTACCAGGTAATTCCGATGAATATTTACAGAAATTCCTTTGGGCCATATGAGTTATTTATCTTTTATGCGAAGTAAATTATAAAATTGAAAGGAATTCTGGCAAAATGAAAAATCATTTTGACTTTCATTTGTTCACTCACTATATACATTTGGATTAAAGGGATCCACTGAGGTTTTCTTGACATGACGGGACACACAATAATTGATCCAGATTATTAATGTTTCATTTGATAATAACTTGATGTGTGCAAATTTCGGAACATTCGCTCACTCCTTATCCAGAATAATTATACTAATTGTGAAAAATGACCCAACATTGATATGTTCACCCAAAAATGAAGTAAGAATAGCGCAAATTTTTTCAATTTATTTCTTAGTATATTTCTTAATTATTGAAGACATATCTTTCTGCCAGCCGATCGAATTTGAAAATCGGTTTTTTAGGCCTTTGGACCTCAGGAATGAAGTAATGATTGACTAAAGCAATGAATGTACAGTCATTTACTTTCAGATATATTTTTTATATTTTCCAAACATACAAGGAACCTAAGATTTTCTTCGTTTTGACAGCTACATGTACTTGCTAACTGATGTGAAAACTCTCGCATCGTACGTAACAATTGTTGACGCATACAATAAACAAGGGAATCCGATTTCAACATGGATTCTTATAGAATTTTTATTGACCATAAACATCAAAAGGGATTGCTTCCTGTACTGATATAATACGAATAATGCAAACAGTGTTGCAAAACTATCTTATATTAATCCTCCGTGATTTAAAAATTGAATGATGTTTTATTAACCTATCTATGGTCACATCGCGGTTCAAATTAGACAAAATTATAATGCCCATGACAGTGACAAGTTGCTTTTTGTAATAGGCTCATAGACAGAAAAATAAAGTACAGTTGAACTGGTTAAACTTCCGGCATTTTAGTAATTTGGACTTGTCTAAATTTATTAATTCATTATGGTTATTATAAATTTGTTGCTATCTTTTTAGCATATTATGAACAAAGGACGGAGAAGAGTTTGCTCAAGACTTCATTGTCTAAATTTATATATTTTTATTAAATAAAAGGTTTTGTTTTAAATCTTCCATATTAGATTTCATTCTCTCAATATTAACATTATTATCGAGTTTTAAAGTATACAAAAATTACATTTTACTATTTCAACTGAGCCTGATTATCCGGAAAGAATATCTTACAGTACCGGTTACGCTTAACAATTTAGTTTAGTTGGAATTTATATTGCATGAATGCATACGAAGACATGTAGTTTATTTTTCTTATTAATGACTGATCATTAACCTCTAAACTTTCTCTGTTGGTAAATTCATATGTTTTTGTTTGATTTATAGTTTTCATAATATTGTACGTAATTGTATAATCAATGTTGTGATATATGAAGAAAAATAAGAGTGTCGTAAAAGACACTCTTCTTTTTTCACATGATCAATATTCTAAAATAAACACGTAAGTAACGTGGTAAAAATTTACGATGGAATATAACTGAAAGACAGCATCTAATACGGCGATTAGTACTTCCATGACTCAAGTTATTTCTATATGTATTTGCTAAAAAAGATCCGCCGTTAGTATTGAAATAACACATAAAAGGGGCATATTTGTTCTAAATTGAACAAGCTATAGATCACAATGATTATCTTTATTCATAAAATTCCAGTATTAGTATAAAATATTTCATACGTGAACATTCCAGTAAAACTTGTGAATCGTTCACCCCAAAAGGCTCCATCTGCAGGGAATATATGTTTGACCCAAACTTCATCTCCAACATTCATTTGTGTTGCCACAGTAACAGAACCTTGTGCATTACTGTTTGTGTTTCCTACACCATATGCTTTCGCAAGGGAAGTGCCGTTTTTTGTTTTCTGGGCATGTATCACTGTACCAGCGGAAAGAACTGAGGTAGAAAATAGATATATTCCGGCTTTTGGTGCAATGAATAACCCATGTTGATTGTGGTATCCTCCGCCAGCGTTCAGTAAAATTGTCTTCATCTGTTCCAAGGTGTTTAACCTCGCTTCTGTCAGACACCGCGTGAAAAGCTACTGGGCCTGCTATGTTTGGTACAAAGCGTTTCTTTCTCCGTGTGAGTTGTTCTTTTTCGCTTTCCTTATTATTCGCTGTTCCTTTTAATAACAATTGTGCATTTCTAACCACTGGCTTACTTAATTCAGAACCATTGGCTTGTGATGACACATTCTTTGGCTTTGTTTTATTGACATAAACCTCTGATTCATTTGCTTTATTGAACATTGTATCAAATATAGTTGTGCTAGCTTGTAACACCACCTTGTCTGGATCATTACTTGAAAATTGTAGTAGATTGCTTTCCTCTGACAATTTATCTAGATTATGATCAATCTTTGGAACACTTATCATATTTTCTTGTTGTGGATTAGAAAGTTTGACCAAGTTTTGCCTGAGGTTTTCAATTGTGAGTTCCATGACTTGTATCTTTTTCTCCTGCTCACCAAGTTGTTTTGTTAGACGTTCAATAACTATGGTTTTTTCAATGTCTAAAAGTCATGGAAAAATAAATAAATAAATGTCAAAATGTCTTCAGTTACTCTTGTATAAAAAATTGTTTAGACTCTATCTGACGTACACTTAGCTAGCTTCTGTAATGATGAAGAAATGTAGAAATGTTACTGTAAATATTTGAGTGTAGGACAAAAGCCCCCCCGGACAAAAGCCCCCCCTTCTAAAAATGACAAGGTGGACAAAAGCCCCCCCATGAAATTTACACATAGGACAAAAGCCCCCCCCCCCCAATCAAAAATACAGGTAGGACAAAAGCCCTCCCCCATCTTTTTTCACACGCACAGGTGCTCAAATACATCAAATTTAACACAAACTTTTAAATGAAAAAGAAAAGAATTTGTTTTGATGTTTATTTAAAATGTATATATTGAAGTGATATCAAAGTATATGATAACAGATGAAATAATGCATGCATGCGAAACTGAATTCATAGATTTTTATATACACAACAAGGGTCAGAAGAGTAGTAATGTTCAATCACTTGGGATCAAATTAATATCCTTAGCACTATGTCACCTACATGTGATGTCCATACATATCTTTTAAACACATAAAAACACAACTTTAATACACTATATGTAAATTTGATTGAAAATGGGGGGGGGGGGCTTTTGTCCTACCTTTACTTTTTTAGGCGGGGGGGGGGCTTTTGTCCTATGTGTAAATTACATTGGGGGGGGGGGGGGGGCTTTTGATGCTACTTTACTCAGGTAACAAGCATTTGACACATTCTTAAACCATGATTTAAGTTTGCCTTCTCTAAAGAAGTAAAAATTTAACTGCTTCTGAAGCATAATGTGCCTTTAATGATCGGAAGGTTAAACATGCCTACGAAATTGACTATTAGGACTCTCAGAGCATAATAAATGATCATAAAACTAAAATTTATTCTATATATTGAATATAATATCATTATGGAAATTTGTTTTAAAATTCTATAGGATTTTTTAAAATGTTTTGAAGAGGATTAAATATGCCGGCAAAATGGACATAGTCTCGGCTCAACAGAGATATTTTCTTTACATCTGTCTTTGTCTTGAATTTATTTAAAGTATACCAATCATTTCATTTTTACTTGTTAACCGATTTATTTTGCTTCTACCAGATCTTTCAATCTTTTTCGCAACAGACAAACATATCAGAATTAAATTCAGACATGACATTACTTTGTGAATTTATGCATTAGGTTCTACTTTTTCACAAAAATATGCAACTTATTAAACAACGGTCACATACCAAGAAAAATTGGTCAGTGCTTCGGATATTCATCAACAATTACCAAGATTACGTGTGACTGTTCGCATCATTTGGTGGCGTCTTTGATCTGCAGCATCAACGTTTAACTTGTTGTTTACCTGTAATGTTCACTTGATAAAAATAATGGGGCAGTCTTTCCTGTATCCTAATCATTGGTCATTATCAATCATTGTCCAATCAGCATTATAATAGGCATTGTTTTGAAATATAACACTTATTCAGCCTAACTATACAATAAAAGAATGAGCAGAATGTCACTTTAAAACTTAGATGAAGTCGAGAAAATCAAATCGCCAGAAAAGTGACATTGTGGTCCAGTTTTAAGCTGAATTGACTATATATTAAAAAGATTTAATGCCAATAATAATGGTGATTGTCTGACAATGTTTATGATAAAAAAATACAACTGCCTAAAATATTAAAAAGCTGTCCCACTCTTAATTAATTGAACGTACCAGGTAATTCCGATGAACATTTACAGAAATCCCTTTGGGCCATATGAGTTATTTATCTTTTATGCGAAGTAAATTATAAAATTGAAAGGAATTCTGGCAAAATGAAAAATCATTTTGACTTTCATTTGTTCACTCACTATATACATTTGGATTAAAGGGAACCACTGAGGTTTTCTTGACATGACGGGACACACAATAATTGATCCAGATTATTAATGTTTTATTTGATAATAACTTGATGTGTGCAAATTTCGGAACATTCGCTCACTCCTTATCCAGAATAATTATACTAATTGTGAAAAATGACCGATATGTTCACCCAAAAATGAAGCAAGAATAGCGCAAATTTTTTCAATTTATTTCTTAGTATATTTCTTAATTATTGAAGACATATCTTTCTGCCAGCCGATCGCATTTGAAAATCGGTTTTTTAGGCTGTTGGACCTCAGGAATGAAGTAATGATTGACTAAAGCAATGAATGTACAGTCATTTACTTTCAGATATATTTTTTATATTTTCCAAACATACAAGGAACCTAAGATTTTCTTCGTTTTGACAGCTACATGTACTTGCTAACTGATGTGAAAACTCTCGCATTGTACGTAACAATTGTTGACGCATACAATAAACAAGGGAATCCGATTCTCACATTGATTCTAATAGAATTTTTATTGACCATAAAATCAAGGGATTGCATCCTGTACTGATATAATACCGAATAATGCGAACAGTGAACATTGCGAAACTATCTTATATTACATCCTCGGTGATTTAAAATGAATGATGTTTATTAACCTAGCTATGGTCACATCCGGTTCAAATGAGACAAACATATAATGCCCTGACAGTGACAAGGTGCTTTTTGTAATAGGCTCATAGACAGAAATTAAAGTACAGTTGAACTGGTTAAACTTCCGGCATTTTCAGTAATTTGTCTTGTCTATTTAATTAATTCATTATGGTTATAAAATTTGGTACAATCTTTTAGCATATTATGAACCAGGGACTGGAATAGAGTTGCTCAAGACTTCCATTGTCTAAATTATATATTTTATCAAATAAAAGGTTTTGTTTTAATTCTTCCATATTATTTTTCATTCTCTCAATATTAACATTATTATCGAGTTTTAAAGTATACAAAAATTACATTTTACTATTTCAACTGAGCCTGATTATCCGGAAAGAATATCTTACAGTACCGGTTACGCTTAACAATTTAGTTTAGTTGGAATTTATATTGCATGAATGCATACGAAGACATGTAGTTTATTTTTCTTCTTATTTATGACTGATCATTAATCTCTGGTGAATCCATAAGTTTTCGTTTGATTGATAGTTTTCATGATATGGAAGCACATTGTATTACATAGATACGGATCTTTTAAGTCGTGCTCTTCAAATTAACTGTAGGGAAAAAAAAAGTACACTAGGGCATAAAATACCACACTGTTTTTTTATCCTTTAAAACAGGGGTTTCCTCCGTAGAGGCAGGGGGAAATGTAAAAATTATTAAATTTTTAAAATTTTTTTGGAAAGGAAAAAAAATTTTATTTTCTCTCTTGTTTGGAAATGGTATAAGGGTTTGAAACAAAAAGAAGAAATGGGCCCTTGTATTTTTTTTGGTAAGAAATTTAGACTCATTTCCATTTTAGTGCATTCCATCTTATACATGTACCCCCAAATCCTTTTTTCGTTGAAATTTTCGTTTTTAATGAAAAAATTAGTCAAAATTGAGCCCCTTTCATGAAAAAAACCCAACATAAGGGGGTTTGCGACCAGCTTGGATCCAGACCAGCCTCGCATCGCACAGTCTAAATCAGGATCCATGCTTTTCACTTTCCGTTTCTCTACTTTTTTATGGGGTTTTGGTAAGCGAACGGGAAAATGGACCCTGATAGCCCTGCGCGGATGCGCAGGCGGGTCGGGGATCCAGGCGGGTGGTAAAACTCTTTTATTTTTGGTTTTTTGTTAGGCGCGGTTTATATACTTTACTAATGAAAATACAAAAAAAAGACAAATTTTGGGCATGTGTGAAAAAACCCTTTCCAAAAAAAATTAAAAAAATTCGAACAAATAAAAAAATTTTCCCACCCAAATTTTTAAACCTTTTAAAATAATTTTTTGTCTTTTCTTGGTGATTTTCCATTTTTCACTCAAACAAAAGTCCTTCATTTATTGTAGAGAGTGAAACTATATTTTGATAAATTACAGTGAATTATATAGTTCTATCTTGTTCTTTTACAGCTAGATGCTTTGAACTCCCAGATTCCTGTTAATTTTAAGAATTTTTATTTTTAAGACTGTGCGTTGTCAATTGTGCAAATAAATTGATCAAACGAACTACATATTATAACATATGCAGAATATCATTACTTCATTTGTAACGGGGTACACATTTCGTTATTAAAAAGTAATTTATGTTACATTTGAATAATGCATGCAAAGTGTCACTTGCTATATTTATATGAATACTGTTTTAACTATCAAAGTGAATATATATTAATGTTTGTTTTAGATGAATATTTGAAAATGAGCCGCGTCATGGACAAAAACCAATATAATGAGTTTGCGGCCAGCATGGATCCAGACCAGCCTGCACATCCGCGCAATCTGATCAGGATCCATGCTGTTCGCTTACAAACCCTATTACAAGTAGAGAAACTGATAGCGAACAGCATGGATCCTGATCAGACTGCGCAGATGTGCAGGCTGGTCTGGATCCATGCTGGTCGCAAACCAGCTAACACTATGTTGGTTTTGTCATGACTCGGCTCAAATATGTTTACTTATCTAGAGACGAGACGCTTTAAAAATTTTGTTTTTAAAAAGGCAAATGCATGGAAATAATCATACTTGACACTTTTAACGCTTTCACATATTTTTTAACGGAATTAGAATATTTGTACTGATCTTCGTAAAAAATAACCGAAATCGAATAGCAATTAAACAATCCTCGCGCTAGTATAGCGCTTCAAAGGGAAAATTTTGAAAAAATTTCCACCCTTTTAATTTTTAGAAAAAATTGCACTTTTTTGTCTGGAAGTTTTTTTACCAGGAATTTTTTTTAAATTTTACAAAACAGAAAATTACTCAGAAAAAATGTTATAAATAAAAAAAAACCAATGAAAATGACGTGATTACCCAGAGCAGAGTTCTGTTAAAAATTCAGTTCATTTATCTAGGGGATTTTTGGGCATTAAATTTTTTTTGTAGTAAATTTACCGGCTATCCATTTTGGGGAAACCCCGAGGAATGATTCACACAAGGGGCGGTGGTGGGCAGCTACTAAATAAATACATATATTTTGTTTAAAAGCGGGAGCGTTAATAATCACCGCATGTAAAAAATTAACAAAAACTAAGTGAAACGTGCTCTACTTTTCAAAACACATGAACGTCTTTAAAATTTTAAAGTAAAAAAACTATTGCTATAACGCCCTTGCAAAAAAACGTGCATTTCTTTTCGAGGAATACATATCATTTAAAAATAAAGCATGGGACTGGATTTATTTGTTTTCTGTTTTTTTGCGGGAATTTCAGTTTCAGGGATTTTAAAGGGAAAACTCAAATTTTGTTAAAAACATTTAATTTTATCCAAAATTTTAAAAAAGGGTATGTTTTTAACATGGGTTTTTCATTGGGAAAAACAACAATAAAAGTCATGGTTTTCTAAAAAACAGTATAAAACTATAAAAATAAAATTGTAAAATGTTTTTTCAGAGATATTTTTCGATTTTTACAAGTGGTTTTTGTTTCACCCGGGGCCCCAAAATCCTTTAAAAGAGCACTTAATAACTTTTTTTACCATCACGGGGGAAAATAAGTTGGCGTTTTGAATTTTTGACCCCCCTTTTACTAACCCCTAAAGTAAAAATTATATATTAACTTTACATAAAAAATTTAAAAAAAGACAAAAAAGCAAATTTAACTAAAAGGGGTTAAAAAATTATTTCTGGACAAAATTATACGTTTCTGTTTAACAAAAACTAAAATTTTAAAAAAAAGACTCTTTCTTTTGTAACGGGAAAAATTTTAAAATAAAAAAAATTAAAACCCTTTTTTACGTATTCTGAAACGATTTATATAAAAGAGGTTTTAAAATTTTTGTTTTTGTTTATTTTCTTTTTCCCATAAACCTTATAAAAAAAAGGCATTTCCTTCCCTTTATGCTTCCCTTTTTACAATTAAAAATTAAAAAATTTACAAATTTCCGAAAAAATAACCTAGGAATTAACAAGCTAATTTGCCCAAAGGGTGGAGTTTCATTTGAGTTTTAAAAATTTCCTCTTATAATACTAATAAAATTAAAGACCCCCTCTTGAAATTTTTTGGCGGTTTTTTTCATGGAAAAAATCTGTCCGATAAAACCATTTGGCTTAAAAAAAAAAATTTTAACCCCTTTTATAAAGAATCTTTTATCTTCTTTACACTTATAAAGCCAATAATTTTCATAAAAAAAGGTTTAATTTTTTGTGTAAAATTTAAAGGGTTTAAAAATATCCATGTAAATTTAAAAAATTAAAAAGCCCAATTTAAATGGGAACTGATAGGTGAAAATTTTGAAAACTTTAAATATTAATGTTACACAATATTATTTAGATAAAATGGAAAAAACTGACTTTAAAAAGTTTAAAAAAAACTAGGGCCCCCTTCATGTAAAGCACTTAAAAAAAGTTAGAACCATTTTTTTTGTAATTTTCAGGAAAACCAGACTTGTTCCTTTTCACATTAAAATTAAAGGGCACGTCGTCAAACGAAAGATCATTTATAAATTCTATCCATATTAAACTATAAGTTTTACACAAAAGGTTGCTTTTAAGTACATATCCCAGATTGTCATTGGCTATAAATATGTTTCTGATTTTCTAGACAGGGTTGTGGAGTGTAACCGCTGTTGCTGTAAAAACATTGAAGAATTAAACATTTAATTTAAAATCACATTTTCTCAGAAACAGCCTAACAGTTGGACTGGTTTGGAGAAATCTTCAAATTTTTGAGAATTTTCAGAACTTTTATGGAAATCTGCCAGGTACCAATAACCCTAACTTTCAAACCAATTGACATTTAATATCTGACTTTCAGTTTCGCATGCCACGTTATTTCATCTTTCATGTTTTACATCATCATCCGAAAATAAACTTTTAAAAATGAGTCATATTTTTGATAAAGATAGGGAATGACATGTCATAGTGTGATTTTAACAAACCTTTAAATATGTAAAACAAGGTAAACAATGAAATTAACGGTTTTTGTAAGTAGTCATGTCATATAGATCTACGCTTTTCTCAATTAACTTTTATCTGTAGAACACGTGTTTGATCATTACAATGAAAACATGCAGATGAACTTATTAATGTATTTACACTGACCAGGAAAGAAGCTTTAATTTAAGGACTAAGAAATCTGAGGATTCAGCGTAAGCCTAATGATTCATAAGAAAGATTTCACATTGCTGTTCATGCCATAATTTCTTTTTTATATTGCATTTTTGTATATTGTAAATTTAAAATATTGTTTTAAGTCAGTCAGCTCGCTGCTGTAAAATTTAAAATTCGTCAATAGGTCATCACTATAAGGAGCTGTTTTCGACCCGGCCGGAAATAAACCACTTCACTTTATATCTTTTCTTCTTTTTTATGAATTTGTCTTGTGTCTAGGTTTTTTTACATCATGCTTTTCCGAATACAAAAAAAGACAAATATATAAACAACTTTGGCTATGATTTAAGTTGAAAAAAAATCGCCATTAAGAAGATTTATAATTAAAATTGTCATGTGAACAATATATATTTTTTTCAGCATCATGCGATTTAATACATTTTTTTAATCTTACTTTAATCATAATTTTATAATTCCTCTTGGAGTTTAACTCAGACACACTAACATTATTATAGACATCGCATTATCAACAAAAATAAATATAGTTTCTTCCTAAATTTTTTATTTCGCTAATATGATATGATGTTTTGATATCTTTAAAAAAAAAATCTTCGTTCATCAGATTTTTGCAAAAAATTTTAATTTGACCGTCCGAGGAACCGTGCGTTTGTAAATTTTCGTCCTCAAAATATGATGATTTAGCTACAATATTTGCTTATTGACAACCTTCTGTAGCTACTCTATTTTCAAAAACATGATTCATTTAGACACCGAGAATCTTCTGGAATCGAACAAGTTTTGTTTAATGAATATAAATCAATTAAGTCGCGGAGACGCTTGGATTTTCCTCTCGAGAGATTCACGCGCCCTTTGATGTATAACCGCCCCAATCTTTAAACCCAAATTTTTTTCTGCTCAAAGTTGAAAAAAGATTGAAAATGTGATTATTTTAAATTTCCGGGGAATTTTGTTTTAGGGCCCCCCTTTTTTAAAATAAAATACCCGGAGAAAAACGCCCAAAATTTTTTTTTATTTCGTTTTTTACATAACCCCTTACATTAATAAAAAAGCTGGGCCCGCTAATAACTATTTTATTACTTAATTTTTTCCCACTGACCTTTTTCTATGGGGAAGAATCTTTTCAAACTTCTGAAAAAAATTTAAACTAAATTTTAGGGCGGTTTCCCCTTTTTCCTAAAAATTCTTGTTTTTTGGAACAAAAACCTTTTAAAAATAATGCTTTTTTTCGGAAATTAACAAACCCCGGGGTTTAAAATAAAATATATTAAAATTTTCCTGCTTTCCGCCTTTATTTTCCCTGGTAAAACTTTAAAATTATTTTGGAAACTAATAAGGAATTTTAAAAGCCCACCCATTAAAGGGGATCCCTTTAATTTTATGAAGATTAATCTACAAAGAAAAATAAAAAAAAAAATCTTGGTAATTTTTTAAATTTTTTTATTTTACATTTTTAAAAAAAAAACAGATTTAAAATTTTTCGAAAAAAGAGTTTTTTTTCAAAAGGGTTTTTACCGGGCCCCCCCAAAAAAACGATTCGTGAAAAAACCAAAACGGGGACCTGTTTCCCTTTTTTTTATGCCCCACATTTAAACAGTATTTCCTTTCCAAAAAAATTTAAAACCCAAATTATTATTCCCCTTTTTTTAACATATAAAAACCCCAAGGCCCCTTAGGCCTCCCTCCGTAAAATTTCTTTAATATTTAATTTTTTCTTTTTTTCCCCTTTTCGTTTCACCCTGAAAAAATACCAAATCCCGGTTACAGGCTTTAAAAATAATTTCTTTCCTTACTTTTACGAAAGTAAAATTTTTTTAAAATATAATAATTATAAATTTAAAGGGGTCCCTTATTTAATACCTGAAACTCAAAACAATTTTCCCGGTTTCTAATGTTTTCCCCTTAAGGCCCGACCGGGGTAGAAAGCTTTATAATAACGGTTTTTTATAAAAACACCTTTTAATTAAATAAAAAATAAACATTGGAAAATAAAAAGGGCGGAAAATGACATTTTTTTTCCCCGGGGTTTTTAAGTTAAGAAAAATCAAAAAAACAATAATTTAAAATTTATTAAAAAAATATCCCCCTACCCAAAACGTTCAAGGGTTTATAAAAATTTTCCTCATTTTAAAGGTTATTTAAAAAAGGGCGTCAATAAATTTCATTTTAAACAATTCCTATCTTCTCTTTTGGCAAAAATGTAGTCCCCCCTTTAAAAATGTCCTTATTTTCTTTTAATTTAAACACTTTGCTTGTAATTCCCCTTTTTTTATTTACATAAATATACTCCTGAAAAAAAAAACAATTTAAAAAATATTGGGGACACCTTCTAGAACGAACCCAAATTCAATTTTAAAAAAAGTTGGTAGACCCGGGTTCCTATATTTACCCAAAATGGGCTTTTTCTACAAATCTTTGCCTGGTGAAAGCCTAACTTTAAAAAGGAAACAACCCCAAAAAATTAAAAATTTTGTTAACCCGTGAAACTTAGAGAAAAAAGGGCCCGAAAAAAAAACAAAAACAAAACACATTTCGGTCTATACAATTTATTAAAATTTTCAAAATTAAATGCCTCCTTCCAAAAATTTTTAAACCTGTCCAATCAATGGTTTTTTTCCAATTTAGAGGGGAACCCAAATTGGCCAAAGGGGGTGTTTAGAACGTTGCATGTTCAAAAATCGACCAAGGTCTTTTCCGTACTGGGTTTTGGATCTTCAAATGAATTCGATGTACATGTAAATGGATAGTAAGTGTTTAATTCCTAAAGCAAATCATGTAAATGTGTAGTATTGTACGAACACACAAGAGTGTAAGATAACTTTTTTACAAAGTGCTTACGGTATCTGCCTCTCAACGCAATGGACTGTAGGTTCCAAACCCTAATTGGACTAATTGCCTAGGTTTCTTGATTAGAAAACGCAGTACCTTGATGGCTGAGGTTAAATGTGTCGTTCATAAAAAGCTAAAGACATTCACAATTAATGATTAAGCTTAAGATTTATAAATAGGTACTTTTAATCACCACACCTTATTGTTTTGTTTTCCATTAAATAAATAGTTTTCCGTCTAATTGATTTCATAAAAAGCGCACTGATATGTAGGTTCATTTAAGATAATCTGTCAAAGAAAAAGGAAATAATTAACATACCAAATAGTATATCAGCCCCTTTCCTGCCCCGTTTTTATAATAAACCCCCCCCCCTTATTATTTAAATTTCCCACAAAATTTATTTTTCGGGTAACGAAAAAACATCCAACAAAGGGGGGGGGGACCATAAAAAAAAGTAACGGGCCCAAAAAATGGTTGTTTTCAAAGAAAAGGCCCCACACAACTGGGTTTGGTAAATTTTTTAAAAATTTGCCCTTAAATTTTGTGAAACATTTTTTCCCCAATTTAAAAAGTTTTTTCAATATACATTAATTAATTAAAAAACTTAAAAATGTGTTTTTTATGTTTCAAATTAACAGGAAAATGCCAATCTACACCGAAATTTCGAAATTATATTTACAAATTGGGGGTTGTTGGGAAATCCCCTGAAAATTAAAAGGGAAAACGGGGGAAAAAGAAGGCTTTTTCGGGAGCGACAAAAATAAGTTTCTCCTTTTCCCCAAAATAATTTTGGTACTTTTATTTATTTTAAATTTCTTAATCTTTTTTAAATTTTTTCCCAGGACCCAAAGTAGGAAAGAAATAATACCTTAATTTGTTAAAGGGAAGGGAAGGAAAATCAAATGGAAAATTTTAAAAGGTTCTATACCAAAGTTTAAAAATTTAAAATTAACTTTGTTCTTTGTTTTACGGGAAATTTTTTTGGAGATATTTTGCTTTTTAGGTTTTTTATGTTTTTAAATTTAAATTTTTTTTGTTTTGAATTTTTTTGGGAAAAGGGGAAATTTTTTTTATTTTTTACTGTAAAAGTTTTGTTTTAAGCCGTTTTTGGTTTTTTGACTTTATTTTTTTAAAAAGGGTTTTAAGGTTTGGTTCAAATGTTAGTTTTTTTTAAAAAAATGTTTTATTTGGTAAATGTTTTAAAATTAATTTTTTAGTTTGTTTTATGGGTTTTGTGTTGCTTTTTTTAAAGTTTTTTTGGTTGAATTTTTTTGAATTTAATTTTTTTGCTTTTTTTTAAAGTTTGGTTTTTTGGTTTGCTTTTTTAAATGTTTTTTTTGGGGGTTTGGGCCTGGGGGGGTTTGTTTAGGGGTTTAAAAGCTGGGGGGGGAATTAAGGAAATTGTTTATTTGATAATTTTTTTTAAAAATTTTTTTTTATCCCTTTGGGGTATTAGAATGGGGTTTGTTTTTTTGCTTTTTTGGGAAATTGTTTTTTAATTTAAACCTGGTTATTTTTTTAAAAATTTTAAATTTTGGGGGTTCCGGGAAAATAAAGGTTTGCCCTTTTAAATAAAAAATTTAGTAATTGTTTTTGGAATTTAAACCAAAAGTTGTTATTTGGGGGGGCCCCCCTTTTTTTTTTGGGGGGGTTCCCCTTTTTTGCTGTTTAAAAAATTTTTCCCTTTTTTAAAGCCTTTCTGTTGAAATTGGGGTTTTTATTTGGGGGCAAATTATATTTTTTTGTTTAAAAAGTTTCCTTTGCCAATAATTTGGACTTTTAAAATGTTGATATTATAAAAGTTTTTTTTTCCGGGAAAGGTAAGGGTTTTTGTTTTTCTTTCGGGAAAAAAATTGTTTTTTGGGGGCCCCTGGGGTTTTAATTTTTTTAGTAGTTTTTTGGGGACCCCGGGTTTTGGGGTTTACGGTAAAGGAAAGTGCAATTTTTCCTTGCGAAAACCCGGGGGATTAAAACCCTTTTATCCCAAGAACCAAAATTTTTTTGAAAGGGGTTAAAATTTTTTAACCCCGTCCAGGTTTCTCTTTCTAAAAAAATTTTTAAAAAAAGTTGGGGGTTTTTTTTCAAAAATTTTTATGAGAAAATATTCTTTCGGGTTTTAAATATGAAGCAACATTAAGTAAAATTTTAATAACGACGACTAAAAATAAATTTTTCCCTTTTTGTTTTTCTTTTTAAAAAAAAACTTAAATGGAAAATTTTTTACCATGTGATGGCAGACATTTTCATGTTCCCTTGTTTTTACACGAGTGTTTCGTTGATTTTAAAAATTCATTTCCAATACAAGATAAATAAATTTTTTTTTTCATGCAAATAAATCTTGCAAATTTGTTTGACCCAAATTTCCCACCAATACGTGGTCTTTTTTCAGGTTTCCAAAAACAACAAGCGCTTAATTAACAAAAGAAAGGGACAGTGATAGCCCTCCAAGCGTCCGTTAACTAGATTCCCCTTGCTAAACTTCAAATCATACAAACAAAACGGGTTTTAGGAAAAAGACTTTAATGGGGGTTTCAAACCAAAGGGGAATCGGTTTCATTTGCATCACCGATAATAAAAAATTTTTCGGGTGTCAGGAAAAAAAAAGCGAACCCGCTCTTTTAACGCCTTATTTTTCGAAAATTTTCCAAAAATTTTATCAAATGGATCTTACCCCCCGTTGGGGGGAAAAATTTAATATTTGTGTTTTGTTTGGAAAAGAATATTGAAAAAAATTTTAAAATTTTGATGTCTTTATTTTACATTCCTTTTTAAATATAAAAAGAAATTCTCCTTTGGAAAAATTTTTAAAAGTTTTACTTTTTGCTTTCAAAAAGTTTGGTTTTTCCCCAAAAAAACGGAAGTGATGCCCTTTTTAAAAAATTTTTCGGTTATTTTTTGAAAAACAGGTCCAAAAATTCCAAGTAAAAAGGAAAAAATTTCCCAAAACCCATGATAAAAATTCTTGAATAGGTTTTTTTACCCATTTTCTTAACTATTCAATGTACATTGTTAATTATGTCTTTGTTACATACTGTACATATCTGATATAAGTTTAGTCATTTTCAACTGAAGAAATACAGTCAACTTTCTTTATCTCGACATCGCTTTTCTAGATGGTTTCGTTATCTCGAAATTCGTTATCTCGAAAATGTACACTAATGCGAATAATCGTATTACACACTTGACATTGCTCGAATGCTGGTGTCACGAATATGTATTAACGCTATATTCATATTTCTATTCTTAAAGAAAATATTTCCTTCTGTGTATTTCCTTCAGATTTTTGTACGCATCATTTTACTTTTTTAAGGTATATCACATAAGTGTGCTATTCTTGTGGATTGTATCGCTGAAGTCGACTGCTTAAGGTAGTATTTTGGCTCGTGTAAATAATAATTTGCTAAATCAATGAACGCAACCCATTAGAATAGCATACTGTCGTAATATGCCTTATTTACTCGCCCCTTTCTGTATCTACACAATTAAGTTTTTAATGCCTGCCACTATTTAAACCGTTTCAGTTGTCACAATTCTCTGTTTTTACCCAAAATGCACTGTTCATTTTCTGTTATATATCTTGGAAACATGTACACTATTTAAGTCGACGGTAACTGGGGAGAATGGATGACTTGGATGACGTGCACGGTATCGTGCGGGGTCGGAATCCGGCGGCGGGAGCGGTTCTGTAATAGGCCGAGACCAATGCACGGCGGTGAGAATTGTGAGGGGCCAATGTTGGACGAAGAATCGTGTAATGAGGAACCATGTGCAGGTAACACTGAAATTAACGTATTAGTTATAAAGGTTATTCACATGTTATATAATTATGGCCCAGTATATATGGTTGTAAGCGTTTATGACTGCAAACAATCTATTTTATACAGTCATATAACCTGTCAAAAATCTTAGTAACCAAAATTATCATAGATCTACTTAAGGAAACATGAACACTTTTCTAAAAACTGACAGCATCCGTATACTATATTCCTGGAAGGATAATACACGAAACGAGACTTATTTGACCTGAGTAATATACGAACCAGAGTTGATATAGATCCCAGAATGCTATATTGTCCCGTTTATCTCGTCAGCAATTTGTGATATTGCAAATTCCTTAAATTTACTATTTTAAATAACACCCTCCCTTTCTACCCCTCACAAAAACAACAAACAAACAAAAACATACGGAGTTTGAATTGCGTTAAATTAAGCAATTTTTAGCTCGACTTTTCTATGAAAAGGGGAGCTATCCTACTCGCCCCGGCGTCGGCGTCGGCGTCGGCGTCGGCGTTAGCGTCGGCGTTGGCGTCACACCTTGGTTAAGTTTTTCGTACCACCCCACTTTATTTCAGAAGTATTACAAGTATGGCTTTGAAACTTACCATACTTGTTCACCATCATAACCTCCATCTACAGACAAGAGTACATAACTCTGTCAAGGTTTTTGACAGAATTATGGCCCTTTTTTGACTTAGAAAGTGTATTGAGCTTGGTTAAGTTTTTTGTACCACCTCACTTTATTTCAAAACCATTGGAGGTATTGCTTTGAAACTGACCATACTTGTTTACCATCACGACCTTCATCAACAGACAAGAGGACATAACTCTGTCAAGGTTTTTGACAGAATTATGCCCCTTTTTGACTTAGAAAATACATTGAATATGGGTAAAATCCACTTATTGCCTTAACCTTTGAGATATTGCTTTGAAACTTTTAATGCTATTTCACATCATTACCCCATCTGTACGCAAGAGAAGGTAACTCTGTCAAGGATTTGTTTTAAAAATTAAGGCCTTTTATCGACTTAGAATCTTGGTTAAGTTTTTAGTACCAGTCCACTTTTTGACTGAACTGTTTGAGATATTAATTTGAAAGTTGGAATACTTGTTTACAATCATGATTCCCAAACATGTCCAGGAGAAGGTAATTCTGTCAAAGATTTTATTTGAATTATGGCCCTTAACTGTCAATGTTTTGTATTATAGGCAAGCACTAAAAAACTTAAAAAATCTAAAAAAATTCATTCCTATCCACTTGTTCACTTTACCATAAATTATGTCATATAAACATTGCTGTAATATTCAAGGGTATCAAACAACTAGTTCACTTTAAAAATACAGAGATTCTTGTATTGCCTTTTACTGCAAAAACTTTTTTTATTGGCAAGCAATAAAAAAGTCGAGCGCGCTGTCTTACGGACAGCTCTTGTTGTGTATTTTTATCGTACATCTCAATGGCAATTGTAAGATTTATGAAAAAATCGCACCTGAGTTTTATCTACTGTCAGGTAAAATTTATGCTGTTTATAAAACGTTTTGTGAGCATTAAATCTCATAACTTCAAACAAAAATGAAAGAACTGATCATTTTCATACAGACATTTTTTTTAATGAACCGTATTATTTACTATGAGTTAACTTCACTGAAGTTCACGTGTATATAATTTTACGATATTACATAATCGAAAACATTCTTTCCTAATCATATTTTATGATAAACATACCTTGTAATGCTACATGTTATTGATTTAGATAGGAATTGTGGTTTTATATTAAATGTGTGTTAATACGTACATCTTGATCAATGTTGTTTTTTTTTAACTTCAGACAATAGGCATTTAAGTACTCTATTTTACCTATACGTATTTAAAAAACGTAATGATTCAGCAAAAAAAGAAAAGAAAAAGAAGTAAGCGCAAGTAATTGCCTACCTCTTTATTAGAAAGTATTAGCCCAGGGTTCTATGATATCACGATACTTAACGTTTATTTGAAAATATCTAAATTTAAAAAACGTTGAATTTATATCCCCCGCCGAATACTTGTTATTGATGTAAATTTTTGTTTGTTTTATTGCGTCTGCGTCTTTTGATTTATTTTGTCTGCGTCTTTTGATTTAGTATAATATCTTTAAATAGTTGATGGAAACTGGGGCCTGTGGACACGGTTTGGTATGTGTTCACGAACATGTGGGCGTGGCGATATGACAAGAACTAGAGAATGTAACAGCCCCGCCCCTGCTGGTGGTGGCAGACCTTGTCGAGGGAGGAGCGTTGATACAAGGCGTTGTGAAAGACGGAAATGTGCAAGTAAGAATAAAAGCATTTCATTTTCATTTATATAAAATTAATGTCCATATTTTTGCCTAAATTATAATATGGCTAAGCATGCAGCAACGAAAAGAGATCTGGATTGCAAGAAAAGGCAAACAAAAGAAACGTTTATTATATACATATAAATGAAATATTGTGAAATATAATACAATAATACAATAAAATGCATATTTCCCCCTCCCCCGTATTTTCACTGTAAAAAGTATTTTTCGCTGCAGTGAAACATATTTTTATATTTTCACTACTTTCTGCATGTGCGGTTCAGCCAATACACAAAGTTAAAGGGGATGATTTTGGAGTCATAAGGTCAAAAAAGTAAAAATAAATTTATGAATTCAAGATTTCAGGTTCATGAATTTCCGATATCAAATTCACGATTTCAGCTTTATCAATTTAACTTCATAAATTCATGTTTTGAACTGCACGATTTCAATTTCATGCATCTTCACGAAGTTCAAATCACGAATTTGCGGAAGCTGAAAACGTGAATTCATTAAATCGTGAATTAGTGAATTCTGTATTTTGAAAGAATGCTTGAAGATGAGCGTTTAAATGTAACCATTCGTATTTCGTAAAACGAAAAAGTATATAAAAGAAAATATAACCCTTTTACTATACAGGAAACAATTCATCTCATGTTATAAAATTTATCTTGTTTAATTCATGGCTAACGCCACTCATGAAACATTTATTTTCAAACCACTCAATGAATATAAGCTTTGTATTTATTGAAAAAAAATGAATATCCTCTATATTAATGCAGTACATGGTACCAACAAAGTAAAGGTGGCTTCTAGTCTTAATATTTCTGTAAAAAAACGCAGACCTCATATAATATTCAATCTTAAAATTACGTTGTTTTTTTTTCTTCAAATCTTTGCATTTTGTTACGGACACTGTAATATTCAAACCCACTACTTATTCACACCGCATATCTTTCGGCTCTACCGATAACACAAGAGTTTAATTTGAGATATTTCATATGTAGATACAAGTAAGTATCAATTATAAACTTATGTTTCATTCTAAATTCAAACTTATCATTTGAGCCACGTCACGACAAAACCAACATAAAATGGGTTTGCGACCATCATGGATCCAGACCAGCCTGCGCATCCGCGCAGTCTGATCAGGATCCATGCTGTTCGCTATCAGTTTCTGTACTTGTAATATGGTTTGTAAGCGATCAGCATGGATCCTGATAAGACTGCGCGGATGCGCAGGCTGGTCTGGATCCATGCTGGTCGCAAACCCATTATGTTGGTTTTGTCGTGACGTGGCTCATTATACTTTTTCCAGTTCATGGAGGGTGGTCAATGTGGGAAGGGTGGAGCAGTTGTCCGGTCACATGCGGCTCCGGTGCACGTACTCGAACACGTGCGTGTAATAGACCGATGCCTCGCTTTGGTGGACGTCACTGTGATGGATCAGAATTAGATACAGATATCTGTGATATTGGAACACCATGCCCAGGTAAAAGAAATGCTCAGTATATTAACAATTCCATTTCGTCCTACGGTGTCGATGGTTACAATTAAATGGTGATGATGCAAGCTGTATACACGAAAGTGTAAATATTACATTATAAGTAAGCTTTATCTTCGTATTATATGTTAAGTTTTGTCTTCATATGATAAGTATATCTTTATCTTCGTATTATAAGTTTAGTTTTGTCTTCATAATATAATAAGTTAAGCTTTGTCTTCATATTATAAGTTTAGCTTTGTCTTCATAGTATAAGTTTAGCTTTGTCTTCATATTATAAGTTTAGCTTTGTCTTCATATAATAAATTTAGTTTTGTCTTCATATTATAAGTATATCTTTATCTTCGTATTATAAGTTTAGTTTTGTCTTCATAATATTATAAGTTTAGGTTTGTCTTCATATTATAAGTTTAGCTTTGTCTTCATTTTTTAAGTTTAGCTTTGTCTTCATATAAGTATGATTGTTGTTGTTGTTTTCAGTCGATGGAGGTTGGTCAGAATGGTCAGATTTCGGAAGTTGTCGGGCCGGACCTTGTCAATATGGTCATCGTATAAAAACACGTGTTTGCGATAATCCTAGACCTCAATATAGAGGGCGCATGTGTCGAGGTCGCAGCGTGGAACGTGTTCCGTGCAAGAATGAGGAGGGATGTCCAGGTGAGTTCGGCATCTTGTCATGATGTAACGTGTTCAATGACAAAAAAGGTGTTTATGTAGTAATTGCAATGTATAAATCAGCATTAAGAAAAATTGAGTCAGAAATTATGTTACATCATCATCATCATCATCATCATCATCATCATCATCATTATCATTATTAGCAACAGCAATATCACTGTTTCTGCTGATATTCACTTTAAAGAACATCTTCAAATGTATTAAACCCTATGATAATGTTTCTATATGAATGATGAATATCATCATCATCATCATCATCATCATCATCATAAGTCTCATCATCGTAATCATTTTTTTTCATTATCATAAGTATCGCTATACATATGAACTGTGTATAAACGTAATCATGGATGATATTTCTACTGTATATTTACTTAAAGTTGATGGTGCTTGGTGTGATTTTGGACTATGGTCTCCGTGCAGCGCCACCTGTTTAGGTTATACATCGACACAAACACGCTCACGTGCATGCCATTGTCCGGCGTCTAAAAATGGCGGCAAAACATGCGAAGGTAAACTTTCATTAATAATAATGAAAATAATATAAACACTATTTGTTAAAGAAATGAATAATGTCCATATATAATAAAAATGTACGTAAAATACATTTCTTTGATTCATAATTATAAAGTTTTAAGTGCGATTTTTATTTAATAAGTTGACTATATATAAAGTACTAAAGAATATAGATAAAATTTATGTCTTTACTTTTCCCGTAAGTCAGCAATATTCTTGCATTTGGTCATTTTTATATAACATTTAAAGTATGCAAATACAAAATAATATCAGCCAATGCTATTTCCATGTACTTGCTGACCATGTGATATAAATTATGTCTTTTTATGATGTTATAATGGATCGTTAAAGTGGACATGTCCTCTACGGGCATTTTGTCATATGTATTTCAATAATTTATAAAAACTAACAACAATTGAAATTTAACAATTGGATATTGTAATAAAATATTGCTTGCAGAAAAAAATATGTTGGGAAATTTCGAAATGATATACATGTATTATGAACATTTATTGTATTACAAACCTTCCATTACAGACCAGTCAGTTAACTTTAAATTCAAACTGTGTTAATATTTTTTTATATACATGCATATCGCATGTAATAAAAATATTATTTGAAACAAAACTTGTATGCACCAGACTATCTTTCTACTACCCACGAGACAGTTCTGATGACAAAGGGAAAACAAGTCTTGTTTAAACCTTCCGAGGCCTCTGACTGTAAGTGCAATGCGATGCTTTTACAGAGGCTTCTTAATCGTAAAAATTCACCATTATTAGTGTTGGTCATAATCTAAGGAAGTAATAATAATAATTATAATTTACAGTGGTTGCGTATTTTTGTTGATTGACAGGTGATTACTTTGAAACCAGGGACTGTTCTGGTGTTGTACCATGCCCAGATTCACCAACAGTAGACATTGATGGTTGAAAGTCAGGGTCCAGACCGTTAGACAATTTCAACATACGGCAGACGACAGGGAAATGATTCATTAGTTTGAAGGCGAAAATTAGCAAGGACTGTGCCTTGATTAAGGGCAGACATCCTGATTTAAAATGATTTTTTTGGGGTAGTTGTTATTATTTTACATATTTATTAAAGCAGCACGCTCATGTTAATTTTCATGAAAATTTTGGAAATGTATTTAAAAGTAAAATATTGTGAGATGAACAAATAAAGCAATTTCCATATTGCAATGGGTACTTACAATCCAAGAAATTTACCAAATAGTGGTCAACATATGCAAAAAACAGCCCTTAGTAACGCAGTAGAAATACGGTGATAAAATACTGCAAATCAGTCTTAAACCGCATAATATTATAACATGTAAAAAATCACTTGGATCTTAAATCTAGTAACCTTTCTTAAAAAAGTTAGTACATTTTTCTCAATATTTATTTCCCTGAAATATTTTGGCTCATCAGGCGTGCAGCTTTAATTATACATAACCTTACGACTTTGGTCATATAAACGTACAACATTTTACACTGGGTTATATGTCACCGATTATTCTATGAAATGAACGTTTCAAAAATGCAGTAGTATGTACAAGTCTACAGTAAAATATTGTGACTTGATTGTTAAATTTCCTTAACTGGTTCTGTTACAGTTGATTTAATAGAGAACCCGAGGTCACGTTACTTCTATGCTTACGTCATCACTTTTTTCATGATAGAACAATAATAATGCATAGTTAATCAGCAGCCGAAATAAGTTAGTTTGCAAATTTGCACGATCCGCCCGAAATATAATATTGTACATTTAAAAGTTGGAAAATTATAGTCCAAACTTTAAAGCAAAAAAGCATCCGTTGCACAAAAAAATGATGTGAATTGTTAGTGTCGTCTGCATTTACCCGCCATTTTATGATAAATCTTCGCAATTATTGTTTCTTATTATCATATACGATTTTGTAAATTTTAAAATACAAAATGTATATTTTTATTTTTAACATTAATTTTTGCCTCATTTTAGAGGGAAAAACGTGTAAATTGTAAAATCTTTGTGCATTGTAAATGTTCTTTATAATTTGGCAATGTAGCTTAGGCCAGTATATATGTAGCTGTTTTTTTTTTTCGTTATGTGTTTTGCTTTTTATTATCTTAAAATATCAACGTTTGGTATTTTATTTGTAAAATGTTGGTTTTTTTAACCTTTCTTGAATTTCATGCGTAAAAATGCTGTACTAGTATTTTTCATTTTATTCTATTCTTGTTTTTTCATGTGTACTAAAATAACATTGAATGTATATACCTTTTTAGATGTTTTTTTTTCTCATATGTCTATTCATCGATTTATGATTAATTTTTAATCAATTGCTTTTATTCACATTGTTAAATATCGTACTATTGATAATAAAATACATAGAATATTTCGATTTTTATCTTTTTTATAATGTTTTAATTATCATTCTTAAAACAAATAAAATGTCTAAAATTGTTGTTCAAAATAACAAAGTGTTTTTCTCAGCGTACCATTAATACCCTGATAAAATCTGTTTTGGGATTTTTAAAATGGTGGTCAGCCAACGTCACCCGACAAGCCAGTAAATCAATTAAATAAGTCCAGAATGTAACACATTTTCAAGTGTTTATCTTGCTACAACTAAATAATTTGTAATGAACTAGTCTTGATATAAAAGCTGCCAAAGGTCGTTTAGGACATTCTTTAATCAACAATTGAAATGAGATAAAACTGTTCCAATGCCTTCGTGTCTTAACATTCCTAAAATGATAGTCATTCCTAATATCGCTGTATACTTGTTACTGATATTTATTCGTGTTTTTGCTATGTTTCCGAATAAAAACGTTCACTCTCATGCATGCTTTGTACAATACTCATAGTTTTCTGAGTCGAACGCAATAGAAAAAGAATGATGACACTGTTTTAAGTATTTATTTAACAAACATATATGTATGAGGGCTAATGAATCCTTATCATGCAAATGGGGCAGACTAACTACCATTGTTTAGCTAGATGTGTCCATGATTAAAATTAGGAGATATGAAGACGTGACAATATCGTTCAAAGTGTCTGGGACTAATGTTATTTGTTATTGTTATTGCGAAGTGTTTTCAGTGAAAAATTCGAGGTATGATCACCAAGAACAATTTGAATATCCACACACACGTTTATGGTCAAACGTGGACAGGAAACAAAGAAATCGTTCTAAACATTTTTATAGTAAACTTGTGTTTCAACACTCTTTGTCTATTCTTCCAGTAAAATATTCATATCGTATCACGTGATTCAGAAATCTTAGATAGTTTAAGCAGAATTATTATTGTGACATCCTTTAAAAAAATGCATCTTACGTTTTTAGGTTTTGCCTAATACAAAGAAGAGTCGTCGGTAGGACAGCAACGCTCGACTATTCTTAGTGCTTAATAGTAAAAAAGCCTTGATTAAAAGGTAAAACTTTCTCAGTAAAGAAAAAGGCAAAATGTTTCTTTAAATCCATATTACAGTTATAGGCCTTGGAGAGAGTCTTATTATGCTCTTCAAGAAGAGTATAAGATTTCAACAGGTTTCAAAGCCTTATGTCAATGAACTTTGAAAATATTTGAGGTATTACAAAAACTTAACGTAAATTCTAAGTCGGAAAAAGGGGCATAGTTCTGTCAAAATGCTTGATAGAGTTACCTCCTCCTGTTTAAAGGTTGGGGTTATGATGGTCAACAAGTACATGCAAAGTTTTAAGGCCATATGTCAATGGACTATAAAAATATCTGAGATATAACAAAAACTGTAACGTAAATTCTAAGTAGAAAAGGGGGCATTATTCTGTCAAAATGCTTGATAGAATTACCTCCTCCTGTCTACATGTTGGGGTTATGATGGTGAACAAGTGTGCAAAGTTTCAAAGCTATATGTCAATGGACTTTGAAAATATTTGGGGTATTACAAAAACTTTAACGTAAATTCTTAGTCGAAAAAGGGGCATAATTCTGTCAAAATGATGGTGAACAAGAATGCAAAGTTTCAAAGCCATATGTCAATGGACTTTGAAAATATTTGAGGTATTACTAAAAATTTAATGTAAATTCTTAGTCGAAAAAGGGGCATAATTCTGTCAAAATGCTTGATAGAGTTACCTCCTCCTGTTCACAGGTTGGGGTCATGATGGTGAACAAGTGTGCAAAGTTTCAAAGCCATATGTCAATGGACTTTGAAAATATTTGAACTATTACAAAAACTTTAACATAAGTGGTTACGCCGACGCCGACGCTCGGGTGACTACAATAGCTCTACTTATTCTTATCGAATAGTCGAGCTAAAAATAATACAAATATTTTGCAAATATCATATATACATGTAAGTATTTTCTTCTACTAATACAATGTAGTAGTAAAAATCACAAAGTTACGTTTATGCATACTTATCTAAATTAGATTGCCTTATCAGTGTAAGTGAATGAAATCGTTGATGATTTCGTCTTTATACTCCTATCTTATGAAAGTAAGGCAATGGGACCAAGTAAGACAAAAAGCTTCTTTCTTCTGACACTTATATTACCATTTTCTTATTGCTATGTCGATTCTGTGACCTTGACATTGATTCAAAGGATGGCAGCCCTAGAAACGAGAGGTATGTTGATACGTTTTAGCTTTATTTTATTTGATCTTAGAAGAACATTTGTATCTGTTGTGCTTAATTTGTTAACATACTGAGTGTCAGATTTTAATTAATCCATATGGTTTAATTGAAAGGAGGATTTAAATATCATTATAATCAAGTACAACATCATCAATAGCAACCATAAATTACCAAAATGTTTGTGACATACGTTGTCCACTAAGCAACAATTTTGTTAATGAAATACTGCCTTAAATTTTAACAAATTATTATTAAAGCGACTTACTCCTGGTGAAGTATGCAGTATATACAATTTTCACTTAAGGTTACACGAACAAGCAATTGTGAATGGCAGCAGTGGCTTAAGGGTTAAGGTGTCTGCCTCTCAACCCAGGGATCATGGGTTCGAGCCCTACTCGGGTAACGATCATGATTTCTCATATAGCACTATTACTGGTTAGTTCCAGGAAGCGGACTCAAATGTGCTTAATATAAGTTGCAAGAACTTGTTTAGCAATCGAGCCACAATAAATTTGCTTAAACTAAGAAACTTTGGTAAACAGCTAAAAATTTTACATATCTTTAATAGAGAATTTTATGGCTTACATTTTAGACAAAGAAAAAACCATAGTATTTGAGCGATTGACTAAACAACTTGGGTACCAGGAGGAAAATATGAAAGTCATGAAACTCACTATTGAAAACCTCACGAAAGACGTAGCTAAACTTTCCAGTACTTGGCAAGAAAATGACGAAAGATTTCCAAAACTTCATCATAATCTGAGTAAATTGTCAGAAGAAAGCAATCGACTACAGGTACCAAATAATCATCCAGAAAAAATGTTGTTACAAGCTGACACAGGCATATCTGAAACAATCTTCAATCAGGCAAATGACTTGCATTTTTACCTAAATAAAACACAACCAAAGAATAAGACAATGGAAGCCAAGAAATCTAAATATAGCAAACAAGTGGTCAAGGGCGTATCAATTCCTATCAAGGATAAGAAACATCTAAAAAGTAGTAAGGAACGTTTAGTAGCAAATATAGAGGGTCCAGTAGCATTTCACGCGGTGTCTGATAGGGGAGAGATAAATCATCTTGGAACAGATGAAAACATAAAATTTGAGACAATTTTACTGAACGCTGGCGGAGGATACCACACTCAACATGGGTTATTTATTGCACCAAAAGCTGGAATATATCTATTTTTTACTTCAGTTCTTTCCGCTGGTTCGATGATATACGCCGAAATAGCAAAGAATGGTGCTTCCCTTGCAAAAGCATATGGTCGTGGGCAATCTAAAACTATTGATACACAAGGATCTGTTTCCGTGGCAACACAAATGGACGTTGGAGATGAAGTATGGGTGAAACATACATTCCCAGCGGATGGAAATCTATGGGGTGAACGATTTACAAGTTTTACAGGAGTGTTGATATCGTCATGATATTTAAACAAAATTGGCAGCATTAAGATTGTCTAATTACAATGCTAAACATTTTCAATTGAATTTATTTTTTGACGGCAATGTCAAATTACAGCTGAACTAAAATTGTTAAAAAATTAATATTGTTTTTATATTTTATCCTAGTAAGTTGACTTTTGTGATATTTTATCGTAGATATTAACTTGTATTCTGCTAGGATATACAAGAATTATCTGATGAATAATATGCAATAAATGGCTTATATGTATACTATATAAAATGTGAGTATCAAGTCGACGTCATGTCAAATGATGTGACGATGTCATCGTATTTTACTCAAAAGGCATTAGTTAATTAACGTCAATTAATTTCTTCCGAGTGTCATATATTTTATTGAAGATACGAAAGTTGTCATGGACGTTCCAAGAATTAGTCCGGACATTATTATGAGTAACATTTTTTTTCAGCTTCGGGTCCACAAATTTGGAACCCCATTTATTGGAAAGACATACATACAATCACACAAGTATGCATAGTCCTACAAATATATAAAGAAGATCAGTAAAAAACTTTAAAAAAGGTAACATGTGATATGATACAGTTTCAAAATTTTCACATTACATTTATAATATAATTTTGAATAGCGATCATATAAATATTCGTTAGGAGAACATTGTAATACAGTGGTTTAATTATTATATTATATAATATTTATACACAGATAATTTTGTGAGATAGTTTTTACATTCATTTAAATATTGTTATTTTCTCATCCTTGTCACTATAGTGTCCCCAGCTAGAAAAAACCTAAACGAAAAGTGTATACGAAAAACAGATTAGGTCTTCTCGTGGATTATGGTTTAGAAAAAGTTTTATATGAAAGTATTATGTTATGTAAAGTTCACAAAATTAATTACATGGTAGAAAGAGTTATTAACACCAAGGACAAGGACTATCTTAATTAAAATTAACCACAAATCCATGTCTCATTACGGAATAGTTTATCAACATATTTCTATTATCACAGAATCTTTATATGTATTTATAGAAATGTATAAAGAAAAACCGCATTTCAATGTTTCTAAAAGTCGTGTCTCATAAAGAAGGATAACTGCTATAATTTACCTAACATATGTTACTAAATTTACTTCCCTATATGAGAAGAACAAAATTGCTTAGTTTTTCTTCCTAGTTTAAGGTAATTTTTCAAATATTGCATAAAAAGATTTAAACAAACACCTACTCTATCGTGGACCTGAACTCAACCAGAGCACGACCTGGGGCATAGAAGCTCCAACACGGTCTTTTGGCAACGCGCGCCCCAGGCCGTGCCAGTTGCACTCCCAACCATCGACCCCTAACATGCTAATGAAGATCGGGAGTCAGGAGTACCCCCGACTTCACGATGAGTCAAACATGTATGCGCTCCATCAATCTTAATATCTAAATAATTGTGTATGTTGATGTAAAAACAACATACCTGTAATTGTTTGAAATTAAAACATTTTCTACCACACGATTCTAAAAAAAGCCTAAAGAGAGTAAATATCATCTCTATTGGAAGTGTACGATGTACTGGTGGCCCGAAGCTTTTTTTATGATGTGTCACAAAATATATGTATTACATTATAATGAAAGAAGAATATAAGAAAATATTTAATGAAAATTTTTAAAGTCTGCCAAAATTGACTAACATACCGACATTCATAAAAAAGATGTTAGAGTGTTTCGTTATTTTCCCTACAAAAAAAACACGTATTGTCATCTTTTATTCCAATCTTAGTTAAAAAAGTATTTGTTGCTAGGATTCTATTTATTAATTTGTACTGGAAGTATCTTAAGTTAGTATCTGACGTAATTTTGTGAACAGTTCGTCGTTTGAAAACTGTAATGTTCTATCTCCAATTTTTCCAATAACAAGTTAAATACACAATTTTGTCTGTAATGGACTGTTCTATCTCCTTGGCATGTTCTATTAGGGCTTCAGAGCTTCATAAATAAATTACAACATAACCATCCTGTTCTATCTCCACAAATTTACTATGTCTTGATAAATAGACTGTTCTAACTTACTGGACTAATCATATCATCGATAAATGTCACGTGACCTCCCAGCAAACACCCGACGTTGACACAACGTTGGATCAACGTTGAATTTTGGTCGCGACGTCGGTGACCTTCATACAACGTTAAACCGACGTTGAATCTCCGACGTCTAACAGACGTTTCATTTTGACGTCGACTCGACGTCGGGTTTTGGTCGGTAATCTGACAATAGGTGAATTTAATTTATGAAACCAATATATATATAAATGAAAGCATAAACAGCTAGAATTTTAAATTTAAGTTTAGAAAGGGAAAATTATATATTTATTTATCCATCAAAACAATAACAGTATCACGTGGGTGGCTACGTACGATATTTGATAGGTGGCGCTCGGTAAACGGATAGTCGCAGATCAGTATGAAATATATTTGCTCTATTTTCGTTTAAATAATATCTTATCTCCTCGAATTAGTCTAAGAAGTGTTTATATAATTTACAATGAAATTGTTATCATTTTTGAGGGCTTTATTTTATAGTGGTAAATAATTTAGTAAATTCGAATTGGCGACATAGGCCTATATCGGATTTGAAATTCAGTTGTATTGGCGGACAAAAAAACAACGAGCTGACAGACAAAGTTGAATATTCCAAACAAAATGAAAAGGTAGGCAAACATTATATATTGTTTTTCAATGCTTATTTACCGCATGTTTGCATGGATTCGATGGCTATTTGATCATTGTAATGTTTGACTGGTAAAACCTAATGTCACGTGATTTCACGAGATAAAATTTTTTTTTTCCTCGTAAGAGCACTATATTATTTACTATAGAACAGTCTGTATCATCGGATCATTTTCCCCGCACTATATCGCCAAGCCAAATAAATGCACAAACAATGGTAGGAAATATCCTAGCAATTGAAATCAATAAAAAGTTAAATGCAGTACGTTAGACTCTTATAATTTATTCAAATGCTGGTAAATAAAATTCCCTCTTATTTCTAATCAACATGAATTTCCCTTACATAAGGGGCCAGTCATTTACACATGTATCAGCTGCACAGTTTGATTTTGATATCTGTGTAGTTGTTAAACTACTCGTTGTTAATTGAAGTACTTTACCAATACTGTAAGCATACCATGTGTTTCTTATATAATGATAATGATTCATGGCATTTGATACATGTAAATGATACGACTTTGGTAAGATATATCTGAAAGCACATTGTTTCTGACTAGCTCTCTTTTTAGCTCGACTATTCGAAGAATATGAGAGCTATTGTAGTCGCCCCGGCGTCGGCGTCGGCGTCAGCGTCCGCGTCGGCGTCTGCGTTGGTTAAAGTTTTTTGTAAAGTCAAATATCTCAATTATTACTTGAGATATTCAATTGAAACTTACAATACTTATTTATAGTAACAAGGTACATCAGATTGACAAGTTGGATAACTCTGCCTACAATATTGACAGAATTATGCCCCTTTTAAACTTAGAAATTTTGGTTAAAGTTTTTTGTAAAGTCAAATATCTCAATTATTGCTTGAGATATTCAATTGAGACTTACAATACTTATTTATAGTAACAAGGTACATCAGATTGACAAGTTGGATAACTCTGCCTACAATATTGACAGAATTATGCCCCTTTTTAACTTAGAAATTTTGGTTAAAGTTTTTTTATAAAGTCAAATATCTCAATTATTGCTTGAGATATTCAATTGAAACTTACAATACTTTATTTATAGTAACAAGGTACATCAGATTGACAAGTTGGATAACTCTGCCTACAATATTGACAGAATTATGCCCCTTTTTAACTTAGAAATTTTGGTTAAAGTTTTTTGTAAAGTCAAATATCTCAATTATTGCTTGAGATATTCAATTGAAACTTACAATACTTATTTATAGTAACAAGGTACATCAGATTGACAAGTTGGATAACTCTGCCTACAATATTGACAGAATTATGCCCCTTTGGAACTTAGAAATTTTGGTTAAAGTTTTATTTATAAAGTCAAATATCTCAATTATTGCTTGAGATATTCAATTGAAATTTAAAATACTTTTTTATAGTAACAATGTACATCAGTTTGCAAAATTGCATAACTCTGTCTGCAAAATTTGCAGAATTATTTGCCCCTTTGAAAGTTAGAAATTTTGGTTAAAGGTTAAAGGTCTTCAAAGATATTTACTTGAAACTTTACACATGCACTTAGGGTCATAATTGTATGTCACTGACCAAGTTCCATAACTCTATCTTGCATTAAGGCTGATTCATATTCCCTTTTCTACTTAGTCTCTTGGTTAATGTTAACATGCAAGTTTTACATATCTCAATAACAATTAAAGATATTTATTTAAAACTTCACATATGCATTTAGGGTCATAATTGTAGGTCACTGACAAAGATCCATAATTCTATCTTGCATTTAGGCTGATTTTTCTCCCCTTTTTCAACTTAGAAATTCATGGTAAAGTTTTGCTTGTAAGCAGTGAGTGTTATCTCAATAACTACTGAAGGGTTTGTGCCTTTTTGGGACAATTTTATGCATTCATAATAATAAAGCAGTGATTTACTTGATAAAACATCTTAATAACAAGCCTTTGTACCTTTTCTGTCAAATTTATGTATTCATAGGTTATTAGTATTATTATACTCAATAAAACACCCTTGTGACATTACCTTCCGAATAGTCAAGCCAATACTGTATAATTGGCCTATAACATGAATTTATAAAAAAAAATTGGCCCTTTAGTGAACTTAAAAAATTTAACATTATGAAGGCTCTTTTACTATCAAGCACTTAGAATAGTCGAGCATGCTGTCCTACTGACAGCTCTTGTTATTAATGTAATCAAACAACATATTATAAATCAGAAAACACATTATCATAGTTATAAATCAATAAAAGTAATAGTTTGTTAATTAGCCTGCTTATCAACAAGTTATATGTTCGTATCATAAAACGTTTGTACACTAAGCCAGTCTGTCCTATATACACCTAGCAGATCGGATCATGCTGGGCAGAGATGATATCTATAAAAATGACAGTAACATGTGAATTTCTTTGATGTTGTTTGAAAATTTGTATAAATTACATTGAATATAAAAAATAACAATATCAATTTTTTGCGGGAGTAGAATTAATTTGGTATTTGTTATGTAAGTTTTTCATGCCCTTATGAGTTAACTAAGATTAATAGTATTTGGATTTTGCCTATTGTATTAGACAAACATCCTTCCACCACATGGTTAAATTCTAAAATGATTATATTTCGTCTTTCAGATTGTGGAAATTATGATAATTCAACATCTGGCAAAAGTTCAGGAGGAAGATGAAAGTATTAAGAGGAAAAGAAAAACGAAAACTTACCAAGATTTTGTGACAGGTATATTTCAAAATATTATAGAAAATACAGTGATCTTATTACCCTTGATTTTATATAATGAAATTCACGAAGCCATTTTTATCAAAATCAATAGATATATAGGTACACTTAACTACATATGGTTTGAACTAGATAGAAAATAATAAATATCTTTTTTAAGTAGTTGGAGAGTTTATCAGAATTTCGTTTAATTGTAATATGTAAAAGTGATTTATTTCTTGCACTTGTAATTGATTATTTTATTTTTTTTATTTTCAGAAAGTGTGATGAGATTTAGGTTGGAGACGGTAATGATACGCTTACAGTATGCCCCAGATCGACACAGTGGAGGACGACGAAAGAAGATACATAAACATTGCTATTTATAATAATAACAAAATATTCAGAATATTGTTCCATTTTACATTCAGATCTAGATTCAGTTATAAAATACAAAGACAAATATACAATCAGTGAACTGGATAGATGATTGGAAAATCCCAAAATCAGGGTGATCAGTTCATGATCAGTGGTGAAATAAAAAAAAACACATGCATGGATGTTTACTATACAAAATGTCAGTGGTAATATTCAAGAAGGATTGTGTGTATCTAATTTCTAAAACATGCTTATTTAATACATAAAGCGTTATTAAAGTACTTACGAGAAGATATTATAGATATTAAGATATTATAAAGATTTTTTGCTATTTAGGAGAAGAATTTAATACTATTCAAATATATTGTGATTTTTTAAAAACAAATCTCATTTTGTTCATTATATGTATCGCCATAGCAACCCTATACCATACGAACGCCGCAGCTAAAAAAAAAGTTATATTTACCATTTTGAAATACTTAAAAATTGTCCTTATTTTGGCGTGCTTCTTTAAAATATGAAAATGACGGCAACGTTCTTTCATATCGTTTATAGAACATTTAAAAAAACAAGCGTCGCTACTATTTTTTTTGTTTGTTGGAGATGTTAATGGAGACAGGGGTGTGTCACCAGAGAGGAGCACGACGTTGTTGGAGCAGAGGGCAGTAATTAAGTTCTGTGTTAATCTTGGTATGACGCCAAAGCAAACTAAAGAAAATATGGAAATTGTATCTGGAACAAAAAAAGTGTCTTATTCGTTAGTTTATAAGTGACACATACACTTCTGTGAGGGTAGAGAAGAACTTTAAGATGATAAGAGATGCGGCAGACCAATTAAAACTTGTTGCGATGCGAACGTTATGCGAGTGAAATTGAAGGCAGAGTTAAAGGGACACAAGTTAACCGGGTTCCATGATTTGCAGTCCATAGCATTGTCTGTGTTGCGTTTATTTGATACTTCATTGTATAAGAACATTTTCAGTCGGTGGGTACACAGGTATGAACGATGTGTAAAAGTTGGTGCTGCATTGTATTTGAGAAGATGTAACGCCGACGTCACGACGTAGCGTAAGTTGCAAATGAGCTGCGGCGATCAGCTTTACATGTATTTCTGAAAACTGTCATTTCGGATAAAATATATGGATTATTTATCTGAAACTTACACATCAAATTGATAAATAATTGAATAAATGTCAAATATAATTATATTAACTTTCCTTCCCCAAAAAAACAATTTATGGAGTGTGTCCACGAATTTATTGATCAACCCTCGTACTTTCAAGTTTAATAGTTTCAAAAAATATTATGTAAATCTTGCATTTGTTATCGTACCACATTTCTTGTTTGGAACTTGTGATTCCGAGTATGCAAATAAATTGCTAAATTTAAAAGAATGCTTATTTGTTTACCCTATTATTAAAAAAATCGTATTCCAAAAGTTTTGAATGAGGTTAAAGTCTAAATCATGGTCAGAAAATTTGGTCAGATAAGGTTGGATTATGGTCAGATAATGGTCAGAAAAGGTTGGATTATGGTCAGAAAAGGTCGGATTATGTCCAAATAATGGTCAGGAAAGGTTGGATTATGGTCAGATAATGGTCAGAAAAAGTTGGATTATGGTCAGAAAAGGTTGGATAAAGGTCATTATATGACGTTGTATAGACGTCGGTTTTCTGACGTCTAAAAAACTTTCAAATCCAACCTTCTGCCAACGTTTACCCAACGTCAGGGTCTAACGTCAGTACAATGTTGGTACAACGTCTTTTGTTTGCTGGGCTGTGGGATATATGCAACATACTGTTCTAAATCCAAAAGTATCGTATCAAAACATAGCATCAAATCACGTGATAGCAGGACACCCGCCATGTTGTACGAAACATTTTGAGTTAGATGGTTTGTTGTTTATTTAATATATTAATACTAAATATAAGTATTGAATGATATTATGTATTCATTTATTCCCTCCAATCATTGACATTTTAGTATTAAGTCCTGTAAATTTACTGCATGTGATTAAACAACAAGCAAAACTGATCATGATTTGAAAGTAATTTCGGATGTGTATTTTCGGATAGAAACAACTGTGATCATACAATTTCATCAAACAAATTCGTAAAAAAGAAAATTTGTTATATGTTCTAAAGTTTCTTTAACGTAAGGTACATTCTGTCTCAGAAACCAATTATTTATCTTTATAACAGACACATATGAGTTTAAAAAATTGACTGTACTCATTGCCAATATGAAACAAAAGCATAAGATGGTTTAGGTTACTGACCAATGTGGAATATTTTGGAAACTATAACAGAACTCCAAATATCAGGCTTTTGAGAGATTAAGATAAAAGCATTTCTGGGGCAAAAAAGGCCTTTAAGAAAATTTATAGATATTATACGTTTACATATAATATATGTTTTCGAATGCGTTAATGTTATATAACTAATAGATTGCTTTAAAGTAAACACATTTTATACCAAAGACAGAAGGAAGAAAAATATTCTTATACGTATATTTTGTTTGTCTTGTAATTTGACTTTGAATTTCTAAATGAATATTTATATAGCATTATGTTTGTAATGTTTTTGTACACGAACAATCTTTAAATATGACATTTTTCAAATATAAGTCATGCCTGCTCCACCTTTAAGGTCTTTTCTAGCAGATATGTTTTCATTGCCTATTTAAGTTATAGAAACATTTTTTTTACATACCTTCAATTATAAGAACTTCTTACCAACACACAGAACGTGTAAAGCGCATAACAAAATAATTACTACTATTTCATACTTTTGGAAGGAATTTGAATTTGACCATCTTTTGAATTTTCATAAAAAAAATCTTGAAAGATTTTCCCAGCATTCTAGAAAATTTGAAAGTTTTCTTTTCCCGTTTGCGGCTATAACTTTCTTTTTCCAGACATTGAATCACTTTGAATGTGGCCAAAGTTATAAAAATAGATAAAATGTCTACAAAATTTATGTGGGTATTTTATCTTTATTTATTTAAATTATTTGTTTAAATGTCATTTAATAATGTAATGGATTTAAGGATTTTAATAAGATTTCGAATGTCATAGTTCATGTAGTTAGATACATATGGTCTAAGAAATAGTGTAGTGTCAAAGTCAACTAATCAAGGGATAATTAGCCGAGAGCATTTTGGCAGCCTTTTAAAGATAAAACATATTGTTTTATATGATATAAATCAATTCAACTTAAAAGACATAATGTTCTAAGTCACATTGAACACTCTGATTTTAACATTTTTTGAAAAAAAGTTACAAGGACTGTTCTATCTCCAAATGTTTTTTTAGGTTTTTAAGCAAGGAAATATTAAAATCCACATATCTTTAACGATACTGAGTTGTTTTCCTGACACCACGTTTATTTGTTTTTAAATTTTCAAAATCCGACAATAAATAAAAAAGTTATGCAATACTAAATCTTTACATGCTTTTTTCTCAAAAACAACAAATTGGCACTTAGAACAAAACGTTTTTCAAGCGACGAGTTGTGTATACTTTTTTCCATTCGAAAGTTTCGGGTTATAATAGTTCATGTTTCCATTTATCTTGAGATGTTGGGTGTTTTTATTGTCAACTAAAATTTCATAAATAGGATGACGGCCTTTTATGTTTTGTGTGATTACTTGAATTTGTTTGGGAATGATTGGTTTCAACGTATTAAACTGTTCAGTATATATTTCAAGTTTAACTCTAAAATGTGTTAAGGGTCTTAAAAGTCCCTTATATTGCAGGAAATGTATGTTTAATTGTAGAATATTTTGTATAGTTTGTAAACTATGAAATTGACCATCATTATCTGTCAAATCAGCAACAAATGTAATACCTTTTTGAAACATATTATTATAAAAAATCGATGAGCCTCCGACCTTCAGTTGGATTAAACCAGATTGGTTGCTAATGATATTCCCCCCGTTGGCCTACAGGTTAAGGCGTCCACCTTCGGATCAGGAGCTAGGTCGAAGGTTCGAGCCCCACGGGGAGCGTTAATTGAAGGATGAATGTTTCTCGTGGGACTCGTTCCGAAATGGCCGCTTCGTTGAAATGCATGGTTACCGATTTCTATCCGCCGGGCGCCTGGCATAGCGGTAGGAGTTGGGAGGTACTTGGTATACAACAAAAGGTGTCTCATAAGTCAGAAATGGCTGGCCCTTTAAGAAGGGATGACACCATTATTAACAAGACCTTTACCTTTTATACCTTTTATTTGAACATTCGGATAAAATATATCCATGTTAAGAAAATATCTTTCCAAAACGGGTTATCGATTCTATGTAACTGATTTTTTACAAAGTCAGGACCCAATTTTGAAAGATTATATATATCTTGAAAAGAATGTTCGATGATGTTTTTCTATTTTTTGTTTTCATCGAACATACGTCTGATCCAACTTTAAAGATTGAATGAAGGATTTTAGTTTAATCATGTTTAAGCCACCTTCTGAAATCGGTTTAATAAAAACTTCTCGTTTAATCTTGTCTCTTGAGTAATTCCAAAGAAAATTAAAATATAGAGATTCTAGTTCTTTGATTATTTTGGAAGAGAAATAAGTAGATGATTGATTTTTGATAAAGTCAATGTTTTAATAACAGGTATTTTCCCATTCTTTTCGACCATTGCTGTAAAAACGATTTTATATCTGCTAATTTCTCATTATAGTTAAGATTGATTATCTCATTCAGATTGAGCGAGTATTTAATTCCAAGAACATTGAAATTTTCATTTTCCCATGAAATATTTTCTCCTGTTTGAAATTTAATATCGCTACCCTTCATGCTTCCAAACCAAATAACCTTAGTTTTATCTATATTGATGCGAAAGCCGGAGGCATTGGCATAGAATTTCAATACCAAAGGCGCATTTTTCAAAGATTTTTTCTACCATCCAAAGTCTTGTCGTCTGCATATTGTGAGACAAGGTGTTCTTTATCGCCTATTTTGATACCAGTAATATTTTCATTTTTACGTATTATGAGGGCCAATATTTCTGCACAGAGTATGAACAATAATAAGTCTGGTATTTCATTTTTTTCTGTGTAATGAAAAATATCATATAAACTTATTGTGTTTTTTCCTTCAGCTGTTAATCCATCTGAACCGGGTTTTTTTTTTTTAGATTTTTTTCATATTTGAAAGAGCGAGAGATTCTTCTTCTTTTGAAATTTTACCGTCCATCAAATTCGTTTGATTAACAGAAAGTTTGGGAATACCATTGATGTTCAAATGTTCATGAAGGTTAATATCTATGACATTTCTTTCAGAATAAAGATCTTTGTAAAAATTCCGAACTTCTTTTATAATTTCTTCTTCGGTTTTTGTTGTTTCCCCATTAGGTTTTTACTAAATTTGGCATACGTACATTTGCTAAATTAAATATAATTTCGTTTTTCGAGAGAACAAAAATATTGTGTTGGTTGTTCTCCTTTGTCAACCCAAATTGCCTTTGACCTTATTTTAAAACCCTCTTGTTTCCTCTCTCTTGTTTTATTCAGCTCCGTTGTTTTAGTTTAAATTTATTCCTTGTTAATTTGTTCGTTTCTCTGTAATTTGTTAAGGTTTTCAACACTTTCTTTTTCTCTTTTATTGGATTGCTTTTTAAAAATCTGGAGCATGAAATAGATTTAACGCGTATTTCCATGAGTAATGTTTCGAAAAATAGTTGATCGTTTATTTTAAATTTTATGTCAGTATCAGGAATAATCTCTAAGTTTTGATTTTCTTCCGAATAATTTTGTTTTGTATCTTTTCTTACTTTTTTAATTTAAACGATGTGTTTAATGTCTTTCAATAAAAAATTATTAAATTTCCCGAAGAGTTTATTTCGTTTGATGGTATTACTTTTTAGTATAAGGCAAACAATAGAATGGTCACTTCTTTATCCAAAATCTATCCTAGACTCAGTTGTAGTAGTTTATTTTTGTTTTTAAATTCAACTGAGCTGCAAGAAAAACTGCTAAAATAATGACGTTGGCAGAAACGGGAGAATGAGGCGAAGATATTCTAAATGATATGTCCATCCTTACCAAAGTGTTGAAAATCGTTCAAAGTGTGTAAATGACATGAAAGATTGAGAGGAAGCTCATAGAATACTATAAAAAATGTGGATCAGCCTTGAGGTAAAGAATATGCTACGCGGCCATCACCTTGACTTTAAAATTGACACAGAACGCTGTCATTGACTATAATTATATTTTCTATATTTACATGTTCAACAAATGAATTCAGAGATAGCGTAAATGTGTTGCAATAAGTGTCGACTTCTTTTTTTAAGGTAATCCTTCACTGAACTTCGAGTGCGTTTAGAATTGACTGACGTCCTTGAACATTGCTAAAACTGTTAGTGTGTTTCGGAAGATTTTGGTGGCACGTTTGTTTTGTTTTTTGTTAAAATTCTATATTTTTTATCGTATTTGTTTAATACATTCATTATTCAAGAGCCATAAGATACTTAGAATAACAATGTTTAAGAACAATTCCGCGTACTTTAAGGACAGTCCTCGTGTATTGCCAAGTGATTTGAATATCTAAAAATGATTCGGATCTTGCCAGAGCATGCGGTAAAGAAAAACCACGATACGATATTTATGTTTAAAATGAAACTCTTGTCCGGATTGGAACATCAATGGCTTCTGTCTAAAATAACGTGATTTTCGTTTTATCAAAGGAGTTTTAATATAAACAAACCTGTGATATGGGGCTTTTTGTACCATGATTTAAATGAAAACAATATCTTTAGCTATATTGTATTCTTATTACATAGTTCTTAGTTTTAATTTTGAAAGCATTTCTAAAATAACACCGGAAATAGAATTAACTTCCGCAGCTTACTTAACAAGGTAAACTACATGCTATAATGTACGTACTAAACAGTGCACCACCGTATGATAGATAGTGCAACTGAAGGTCAGAGAAATTAACGGATGCCAGTAATAAAAATCTTAATTATGGCCTGATATGTAAACCCTCTCTAATTATGCTGCCAATTTGCCAAATCCAGAAAAGTGTTGTATGTTATAGTCTGCAGTCAGCATTTTCTGTATAATTATTCTTTAAACAATAATATATTAATAATATATTAATATATTTAAGCAATAACATAATTATATTACACGACTCCTCAAATGATACCACAAGCTAGTTTAATTAACAATCATTAATTACAAACGAACGTGTGATACTTTACGCTTGCAAAATACATTGAAATCAGCTCCTTTATTTTCTTATTGAAATTAAAAAGAATATATATAACGAAGAATTTGAAAATGTGATATATACATGAAGATAATTATTTATTTGTTTATTTAATTGTTTTTATTATATTATTATTTCTTTCTTTTAAATTTGCTTTTCTTGACATGTTACAAAATGTCGTAGGCGTAATATTCACGACGTAAGTTCATACTTATCCAAATTAAGATTGTCTTATCAGACATAGAATTAAAACTTGTACATTTAAACTTGATAAGTGTTCTTTTCCACTTCAATACAAGCAAGAAAATGGCACCGAATAACGCCGTAAACTCCTTTCTGCTGATGCTTTTGCTGTTACCATTTTCCTTTTGTTATGTCGGCTCCGGAACAATGACTTTGATTCAAAGGATGGAAACTCTCGAAAAAAGAGGTAAATTTGTACAGTTTTACTTATAGTTCTTATATTATCTTTTTCATTTTTTATTAAGTCTGTTGATAACATATGGAGAATTAGATACCATTCAAAGCCATATTTGCTAAATTGAATGTGGATATTATTATGATTTAGTGCTCCTCAGTACATGTTGCAATTTTTCCGCCTATGTGACAGAAATTTGCCGCTAAGCTACTGTTATGTCAATGTAATACCTCCTTAATTTTGTATATATCATTATTGATTGAATTTGTACATAAAAAAGATAAACAACAGTTTTAAGTCTTGATACGGTAATTTGCTGTATGAATACACCTACACAATTTACCTTTACTCTGGAGAACTTCATGACTTATATTTCAGACAAAGAAAAATCCATAGTAATTGATCGTTTGACGAAACAACTTGCTGACCAGGAGAGAAAGATACAAGTCATGGATCAAACTATTGAAAACATCATGAAAGACGCGGCAAAATTTTCTTATACACAACAAGAAAAGTACAAAAGATACACCAAGCTTCAACATGACCTAAGTAAGTTGTCAGAGGAAAGCAGAAATCTACTACAATTTACAAGTAATGATAACGACAAAATGCTGTTACAAGTTAATCCCACAGTATCTGATAAAAGCCGGAAACCATCCAATAACTCAAGTTTTTATGAAAATGAAACACAAACGAAAAAAGAGGCATTTAAATTCAAGAAATCTAGTGAACAAATGGTTAAAAACATGCCTATATCTATCGAAAGAACACGTAGTAATGGGGATGGGAATATACGAAATCGAAAAGAACAATTAAAACGGAGTAAGAAACGTTTTGTAGCTAACATAGAGGGTCCAGTGGCATTCCATGCAGTGTCTGATAAGCGCAAAATTACACATCTTGGAACAAATGAAAATATTAAATTTGAGACAATTCTTCTTAACACAGGTGGAGGCTACCACAGTCAACATGGTTTATTTATTGCACCAAAAGCCGGAATATATCTTTTTTCCACTTCAGTGTTGACGTCTGGAACAGAGCTCTATGCTCAGATAACGAAAAATGGTCTCCCTCTGGCGAAAGCCTTTGGTCTAGGAAATTCGGTAATGGATGCACAAGGTTCTGTTACTGTGACAGCTCAAATGAATCTTGGAGACGAAGTTTGGGTTAAACATATATATCCTGCAGATGGAAGTTTATGGGGTGAACGATTGACAAGTTTTACAGGGGTTTTGATATCAAACAATTAGACATTAATTTTGTCAAATTATCAAAAATAGTATATCAACACTGAAAACATTAAAGAAATAAATAACCTTAAAGCTTAAAGGCCTAGACAATGATTTTTCCAATCAAATTAAGTGACATCCCAATATTTCAAATACTTATGTTACTTATTGATTTCCGAAAGAGTAATACATTGTACATGTATATAAACAATCGTTCCTACAATAATGCTGTTGCACTCGTTCAGAAATACAGTTTACTTGAATGATAATGTTGCAATAATTACAACATCAAATGTAAGGTACAGTTATCAAAATAGCAATACAATTTTCCAAAATAATGGCGCATTCTACAATTGTTCAAAATAATGGTACAGTACAAGCTACAATTTTCAAAAAAAAATGGTGCCAGCTACAATCTTCCGGAACACCCCTGCACGCTACAATTGTCCATAAAAACAACAATCTTCCAGAACACCCCTGCAATCTAAAATTGTCAAAAATAATGGTGCAAGTTATAATCTTTCAAAATAATGGCGCAATCTACAATCTTTAAAAAAAATGGAACAAGCTACAATCTTTGTAAATAATGGTGCACGCTTCAATCTTCCGGAATACTCAGAGATCACGCTACAAATTTTCCAGAATAATGGTGCAAGCTATAATCCTCCAAAATAATGCAAGTTATAATCTTCAAAAATAATGGTCCATGCTACAATATTTCCAAATTATGGAACAAGCTACAATCTTTCCAGATACAATCTTCCGGAATACTCAGGGATCACGCTGCAATCCCCCAAACTAATGGTGCAAGTTATAATCTTCCAAAATAATGGTGCTAGCAACAATCTTTCAAAATAATGGTACACACTACAATCTTTCAAAATAAGGTTGCAAGCTACAAACTTCTTGAATACTAAAGGATTACCCTACAATTTTCAAGCATACTAATAAAAACTTAAATTTTTTTGAATACTGGTTCACGCTACAATTTGCCGGAATACTGGTGGAAGCGACACTCTTCCCAACTACTGTTGAAAGCTACTATCTTCAGAAATACTTGTGCAAGCTTCAATTTTCCAAAATCCTGGTGCACGCTACACTCTTCCGGAATACTGGTGCACGCTACACTTTTCCGGAATACTGGTGCACGCTACACTCTTACGGAATACTGTGGCACGCTACACTCTTCGGAATACTGGTGCACGCTACACTATTCCGAAATACTGGTGAAAGCAACACTCTTACGGAATACTGGTGAAAGCAACACTATTCCGGAATACTGGTGCACGCTACGATTTTCCGAAATACTGGTAAAAGGTACAATCTCTTGTCCATTTAAACAAAACATGTTTTCTAGTAAGATTACGATTTTCCGGAATACTGGTAAAAGGTACAATCTTACGGAATACTGGTGCACGCTACAATCTTACGGAATACTGGTGCATGCTACAATCTACCGGAATACTGGTGAAAGCAACACTCTTACGGAATACTGGTGCACGCTACTATTTTCCGGAATAATGGTTCACGCTACAATCATCCGGAATACTGGTACACGCTGCAATCTTACGGACTACTGGTGTACGCTACAATCTTACGGAATACTGATGCACGCTCCAATCTGACGGAATACTGGTGAAAGCAACATTCCTTCGGAATACTGGTGCACGCTGCAATTTTCCGGAATACTGGTGCACGCTACAATCTTCCTGAATACTGGTGAAAGCAACACTCCTTCGGAATACTGGTGCACGCTACAATTTCCGGAATACTGTTGACGCTACAATCTCCCGGAATACTGTTGACGCTACAATCTCCCGGAATACTGTTGCACGCGACAATCTTCTGGAATACTGGTAAAAGGAACACTCTTACGGAATACTGGTGCCCACTACTATCTTTCGGAATTCAGGTGTTAACTCCAGTCATCGGAAAAATAGGTGCAATATGCAGTCTTCCGGTATATCAGTGTAACCTATAATCTACAGGTATACTGACGACAATTCATACAAGTTTGCTTCTTTAAAAAGAAGCATGCGAGATGTCTATTTACAGCTGTTGAAGAGATTATTTAATTGTTCAAATAGCGGGAAAGTAAGAACTTCTGATTAGTCGAATGGCATCTGCAAACAAAAGCAAAATATCGGCTATTTCCGTCAGTCTCTCAGATTAGGAAAAATCAGCGAGGTGTTCCGAAGTTAAAGAAGCAGCCAATTTCCATATACGGTTCATAAGGTCATAAAATAGTGCTTGTGATATTGTTACGAAATTACTCTGTTTTAACAGAAATCTGCCTTAACACATTTTCACTGAAAATGTCTATCATTTAAAACTATATGCTTGTAAAGATTCAGTCCAAGTAAAAGCATGATTACAAAATCAATTAAAATAAAATTATGCATCATAATTGTATACTAGCAATAGTCTAAAAGCAAAGTAAACACTTAAACTACAACAACACAACTCAACAACAACCACTCTTCAACTCCAATAAACTCAATGAACCCCAACAAAAAGCGCATACAGCTGCAAAAGTGGATTGGTGCGTGACCCACTTGCGGAAACCAGTCTGCAGGACTCCTTGCACTACCTGAATGCTGCGCTTAACAATGTTCAATTGAGAATGCGCTCATTATACCTTACCAGATACCTTACCAAATTATTCTTGCATATCAGACTGGCGTTTCCGTGAGTTTTACCCATGCCGGAAATTTCATCTGGCATGGGGGTTCCAGATGAGTCGCGTGCTGTACAATGGCACGATTAGGATGACGTCATTTTACCGTTATGAATGAAGTTGTAATTCATACGCCGTTGTAAGAAAGTAGTTATGGTTGTAATGATATTAATTTTCATTGAAAATAAAGATAAAGAATTTAAAGTATAATGGAATATGGTAGAATATGCAAGAAAAAATATCTGACATATGTTTGCGGTCCGGATCGGAATATCCGTCCCTCGGTCACCCGCCCATGGGCGGTAACTCGACAAGCCTCGTTACAGCCCAATGGGCGGGTCACCTCAGGACGGATATTCTGATCCGAACCGCAAAATATGACAGATATTATTATTCCTACGCACAGGTCATGTTATATTCAGATTAAGTACTATTGTAGATTTTTTCCGAATGTTTTGTAAACCATTTTTTGCATAATTATACTTATCTTATGCACTTTCCATAATTAAAAAGAGGGGCCAGATATTTAATTTAAAATAGTGCTTTCACTGATGCCTACCTGGTAAGGAAAGTAATTCCATTGAATACAAACAATACTTACAAGACTTGTAAATGTTATGTGACATGACTGTACTGTGTCCTGTTTGTGTAACTACTGTAGTCAGTAACATAAGATGATAAAAATATCAAAGTCTGTGTTTTTATTATTATAATTGTAACAAATATACAAATAGTAACAAAAGAGACTACATGTATATACTTTAATATAGTAATATTACATGCATTCTTTTCATGTCAAATTTTAGAAAAAATGGTTTCTTTCAATACTGAAAGTAGAACACACAGGAATGAAAAAATGGGATTAATTTTAAAAAGACCAAATTCAGGAATTTTTGTTTGTTATACACGCGTTACATGGTGATTATAATAGAATTTTAGGCAGGTATGAGGAAATTCACTAACATCATGTTCGTGCGAGTCAAAGAATAAAAGCTACTTGACATTGGTGATATATTAAAAAACTATTGTTAATTGATTTATTGGGAGATCAATATACTTTTTGTTGAATTGCTTTAAAACCATTCATAAAAAAACATTGCACCTCATGTTCAAACTGCAGATCAAAGTTCTGTTGTTACCAATGATGCTTTCAATCTATCTTTAACATATGCTTAATGAGGGTCCATCTGATCGTAAGGGCACGAATTGCAGCTTTCGCTGTCGAGTACATGTCACCCTGACATGTCACCAGTCATGCCCTTAAAGAGTTAATTTTGAAGCACAAAGTGGTGTAAATTTACTTTTCCTCAATGCAATACTAATGATGCTGTTGTTGTTGTTTTAGGTTTTATTTATACTGGGCGCCAGTTTCCCATATGTCCCAGACTAGTCGGCCTCTATTACGATTGCTGGTAACGTAGAGCCTGCAACGGAGGACTTATTCGCCTGCAACGTCGTCGATGTCGTAGAGCCGCGACGGAGGTCTTTTCATGCTGTCGTTCGTCGTAGACCTTCTCTAGGACTCAATTCCTCGCTTCTTGAACAAAGGTTGACAAAAGAGGAAAGGCACCTCTTCCGGGAGCAGCAGCTCTCTTTAGGGCCACACCCTTCGTCGTTGGTTAGGTCACACCAGCTAAATGACCTAAATAGGTCACCCATCTGGTGTTACCTATGCCTTCCGAGCGACGTGCACGCCACGAAGGGAAGTCGGAAGACTATAACGTTATATACTAAAGTTATAATTATTTCAAAACAACCAATATATCAACATGTTATTATTAAACATTTAGTTTCATAAATATAAATTAAGAATAATTATCAAAAGCAAAATTATTACAGTCTTATGCCTGAAATCTTCTTTATATTGACAAATTCAATCACTAATAGTATACTTGATATGCTGTGTGTATATGTAATTCAAAATGTAACAAATTATAATTTCATGTACTACTAAAAAAGGGAAATAACAAATTTATAAGTGTCAAAAATCAGAACATTTATTTATATACAGCTATTTATAGCTTTCGAATTCATGTACAGCAGAACTGCTTTCCGGTTCTCATTCATTAATATGACATGCTGCGAATCACTGAAGGGGAAACCAATATAATAAAAATCGGAAGGAGTTCTTGAATCCGAATTTATTTTTAGCTGTAAATCGAAGGGATTAATTGATAAAATCCGGGCCCATGGGCAAAAAAGATAGTTAACACAAATAGCTCCGTGCCTGTGCGCGGATCAATAATGTGCTCAATACAAACATGAATTGTTGAAAAATGATTGGGTAATGCTTTGTTTTTCAGTATTCTAGCTCTACTAAAAACCCCAAATGAACGATGATTCAAAATTGAAATCTGACCTTTTGCATGTTTTGATTTTGCAGTCATTCTTCGCTTAAGAAGTCATTTCAATTTTGCAACATAGTGCAGCATAAACTTGCAAAAAGGAAATATATTTGTACTGTTTATGGTTTACAAGATTGGTACACTAACTTTTGATTAACTATTCTTTAAACTTGTCAACAGCAGAAAAATAAATTGAGAAAATCTCTTTTATATAGCTCAACATTTCAATCAAGTGCATGCAACCTGTATATAGACAAAGCAGAAATTTCATTCATAAAATCTGACATTTTTTTCTAAAAAAATAGTACTTAAAGTGTGCAAATTTGCTATAATTAGAACAAGTGTGCCCGGGAAAGACCTCTACTTGCCGCGTGACGTAGAATGATCATATCCAAAAATAACTGAACTGTGCTAATGACCTGGGCTGTTAATGACCCAATTGTTTTACAACGAAATGAGTAAAAATGTTGACCAGATATACTATCCTAAAAACAATACGCCTTTTCAAATTTCACAGTCGGTCTTAATTTTTCGTTTTAGTAAAGTCGTAATTAAAAGTGAAGCATGCGCATAACAATGTTTGTAGACTGGTTCTAATGTATTAAGGCTGTAAATGAGATTCATTAAACTCAATTTAATACGCAAAAATGGATGTCGCCAGCAATCAACCTCAACACTATGGAGAAGTCATCATATAAATCATTGTTTCGGATATGGGGTTTAAATAGATATCAAATTCTGTTCATTGTAGCCATATATTATATTTAGCTACATTCGTCATATAAGCATTCATTCGTTGGCGTCATTCTAGCCAGTGCTTACTTATATACACAATTAACTGTTTGCACATGTTTTACAAATCCAAACCATAAAAACATTAGATTTAATAGAGCTTTGCTGCTTTTTTTCATATTTTTGCGATCGATTATATTAAAACAGATGTAAATTTAGAACCTCTTGTAACGACATACAGTGATTCTTTTTCTTGTATATTACGTTTAGTTCGGGAAAAAATGGCGAAATTACACGTTTTCTAAAAGTACTTTTTGACTTCATTCATAATGGCGATATGGCGTCATCCTGGGCGAGCCATTCATTTATAAAAGACCGCAAGTTGTTGTACAGGAGTGAGGTTGAGAGATGTTTGTTATGCAAGAAAACTTTATTCAACTTGTTAAAAAATCGGTACTTAACATAAACTCATTCAACGTCCTCTATATACCAAACTGAGAAGTGAGAAAAATGTAATTGAGATATTGAGATATACATGTATAGCGAAAGATGTTCTTTATGCAACCTCGTAAACGGGCCTTTTATGCAGAATAATAATATCTGTCATATGCTGCGGTTCAGATCGGAATATCGTCCCGAGGGAACCAGCCCTAACGAGGCTTGCCAATATTCTATATTGCATATTCTACAATATTCCATTATATTTTTAACTCTTAACCTTAGTAAAACAATTTTCCATGGAAATGTGACGTACTATATTCTTACAACAGCGTATAAAATTACAACTTCATTCATAACGGAAAAACCACGTCATCCTAAGCGTGCCATTGTACGGCATGCGACTCATCTGGCACCCCGGCCCCAATGCCAAACGAAATTTCAGGCATGAGTAAAACTAACGGAAACGCCAGACTGGTATGCAAGAACAACATATCTATTTCGGGTAAGTGCAAAACCATTGCTTTACAACCCGACACTCAGATTTTTTTCACCTTTTTGTTAAAGGGACTCCACTGTGGTTTTTTGACATGATGGGACTGAAAATATTTTTTCCAGGTAAATGAACCATTTGATGTAGGTTTAGACCACTAATCTTTGTGCAAAATTTCAGATCATTTGTGCACTTCGTTTTACCAGAATAATTCAAATTGGGCTAAGAAAAGCATAAACATACGATTTTCAATTTATTTCAAAGTATATTTCTTAACTATTTTTTGCATATATTTCTGTTTAAAATGCCCCAGCTCATTTATGTAAGAAATTCAAATGTTACATTTTTAGGCTTTTAAACCTCAATGGAGTCCCTTTAATGAACACATAATGTCAAGATGAAATAATAACTTTTATTTAATCGGTGTTAACAAAAAAATGCACATACTTTGGTCGATTTCCTTCTCTGGACAGAAACAGTAAGTTCGTTTTCAAAAAATTGGTAACCTTAACTACTTGACATTTTCCTTTTAGAAATTAATGTACATGTACATTAATTATATATGTATATTCATATATTTTATCAAATTATATAAATGCGTATATTTAACAACGCGTGTAATGTACAACAAAATTGATATTACCAGTCTAATAATTTAAGGTTTAGAGCATGTGTTTGAATATGTGTTACTTAACTCACGTGCGCATTCTTTTAAAGCTTTAATCTATGTAAACACAAATTATCTTTGTGTACACGTATTGACTAGTCATATATACTTAACAAAATGGCGGAAAGTGGGTGGCATGATGCAGTCCCTGGGCGCGTACAGGAAATATTGTGCCAGCCATGTTAAAATAAGGATAAACATATTGTAGCAGATAAGTTTTGTTCAACTTGTAATGAATACCAGTGTATAGATTGTTCAAATGTACATGCCATGCTTTCCATCTTGAAAACGCACAAATTGGTCAATGTCAGTGAAGTAAAAGCGAAACAAGGAATGATTGATATGAAAGGATTAGATCAATGCGATCAGCATCAAAAACTTGTAGAATTCTTTTGTGAAGATGAAGACCAGCTGTGCTGCAGTACTTGTGCCATTGTTGACCACCGTAAATGTCACAGTGTTGTTGAAGTACAGAAGATCGCCGGAATGTTTACTTCTCAAGGATCAAGCTTAAAGGGAAAATGGCAAGAAGTTAAGGAAAATGCAGAGCATGTTGTAAAATCGATTATCTCGGCAAAAGGGCAAGTTCAACTTGATGCTAAAGAAATACCCGGAACAATAAGGCGAAAGCGAGACAGAGTTATTGAAATGTTCGAAGATTTGGAGGCTTCTGTTGTAAAGAAAGTTGAGGAATTTAAGACAGAGACTATTGCACAGCTTGATAAGAAGCAATCAAAGAATGAGGAATACGTAGCTGACGCAACACAAAATCTTGAAACCATTAATAACGTGTATAAAAATGGTACGTCGGTCCAGCAATTTATTGTAGAAAAGAAAATGCAAGAAGATGTTAATAATCTTTTCACCAAAGTCAATGCAGAATGTCAAGCCTTAGAGACCGTGGTAATTTCTTTCAAATTTGATGACAAATTGGACATGTCCCTACTGCCGACTTCTAGTTATGTGCCGGGTCAACTGACTTTGAAGTTAGAACCTTTAAAAACTTTGAGTCCAATGAAACTAACACCAGTTATTTCCATAGATTTGAAGCAAAATGAGGATGAACCTAATGAACCACTGTATGCTGGATTAGATCTTCTACCTGATGGTAGACTGATTGCCGTTGATAGTAATAATAAGAAATGCTTAGTTTACAATGAGAAGCTTGAGAAAGTAGGTTCATATCAGTTTTCTTACACACCTAGAGACCTTGCTGTTGTTTCTAATGAAGATGTGGTAGTGACAAGCGGTGAATGTTATAAAATAGATTTTTTGAAAATAAGCGATAATAATAAGATATCATTGAATAGAACTTGCCAGGTGAAGACAAAGTACTGCTCTATATGTCTGAAAGATGAAGAACATTTTGTTGCAGGGACTTTTGATGATGTACGGCACGTTCGCATCGTATCACCTTCTGGAGAAGAGGACGATTTCAATGTCAATTTCCCGTACACAAAATATCTTGAACGTGCAAGTGCTTGCACATATGTAAAAAGTGCACACACGATTGTTCTCACAGATAGGTATGAAAACGTTGTCTACTTATATGATATCAAGACAAACACACAAGTAGTAGTGAAGGATGACCAGATTCAGCAACCACGTGGTGTAGCAGTTGGTCCCTCTGACACTATCCTTGTTTGCAGTGCAAGGACACACAGCATTGTTCAAATATCTCGAATTGGCGAAATCTTATCAACCTTCAAGGTAGATATAAGATACCCCACGTTTATCTGTGTCTCACCATGTAATTCGTTTTGTGTTGTTTCAAACTGGTGATAAAAAAATGCAAAAGTTCAAAATATTATAATATGATCTTATAACTATGTTCACAAAACAGAAATTTTCAAATAGTTTGAAATTATATGTAAATACAGTAGAACTTCAATGAGTATCAAACTTCGATTAGTATAATTTTTCCTAGTGTCGAAGTAAAATGATTCAACTGAATTGACATTGATTATTACCATTATATATTCTTAATTAAAACCTATATATGAGTAAAATTTTTATGGTCGATTATTTCGACACTCGGTCCGTAAAGAATAATTCGAAAACATTTTACCATAAAATCACCTTTTTCTGGTTAGGAAGAGAATTGTCGATGAACTTGTACGATAGGTGTCAGCCTGCGTTTCTTTATATGAGAATATGCTTTAATTGTTATCCTTCGAATTGCCGTAGTTGTTTTTGTATTTTCTGATCGCAAGATCAGTAAATACATAGCTAACATCCACGGTCTAACACAAATTTATAAGCAGTATTCAGAACTGCTTAAAAACCAGCAATTTAAAATAAAGAATAATTTTTAATGTTCGATTTAACGAATTACAGTGCATTAAAAGTTTAGAGTAGTCAATAGAAATATGAGGTTACAATCACAAATTTCGCGGATGAATATCTTTTTTACCCAATGAAAAATGTTCGGCTATTTTCGTAAAGCTTAATCAATGAAAATGCTATTTTTAGCGATGTCGATTACCGAATACTCCAGAGCGTAGTACACAAATAAATCTGACTGTCGAGTAGTGGAATATATACATGTCGTACTGTTTTGGCGAGAAGATTTTCGCTAAATTATTTTCATCAGTGTTAAACAACAGGTTTATAGTGAAGAAAATACCTCAAAATTAGTAAGGATTACAAACACGGAATGGAAATTCTCAATTTAGAATTACAATGTATTTGTTATTATTCAAGGTACATATGTATTACTTCACCGTGGTGCAGAGGTAGCGCGCTCGTTTAGGGTGTGAAAGGCCCAAGGTTCAAATCCTAGTCGAGGCAACTTTTTTTTGAAGTGTCTTTTTTTAAGGAAGTAGCCACGATATGCAAGGGTAAAGTATGGCCGTCATAAAAATGAAAATGATTTTTTGATGGCAACTCTAGTCATGCACAATTCCATATGTATCAATCTCAAACTGTTATAGACGCAGTCGCTGCGTAAGATTAATTATTGTATATAAAAATAAACTTATATAGGAAAATACATACTAGTCAGTATGATTTAGAATGCAAAGATCAGAAAATACCACAGAGGTTGCAGCCCTTTGATTTTAAATATGATCTTCCGAGACCCGGTGTCGCGTGCTATGCACACAAGATATATTTACCATTATTACTTTAGTTATTGCCCCTTTTCCAGTTTTTTTCCCACTAGTGTATGGTCAGACTACTTTCTTCTAAAATGTGCATGTTATTAGGGATGTCTTTGAAATTGTAATGTCAAAAAGCTGTATATAATAAACAGAAAATTCTGTGGTATGAAACTTACGCCGCTCATGAAATGATAATTTCATACAACTCGATGAAAAAAATCCTGTATTTATAGAAAGAAAATCATGTTCATGTCAGAATATAGTATCTAGATATTCAATGTAAAGCAACACACCTCAGTTTAATGTTGTTTTTTTTGTTGTTGTTTTTTATTGTTTATTTATTTTGCTAATTTTTATTTATATATATTTTTCAGTTACATAATATATAGAATAATAAATATCCCCCCCCCCCAAAAAAAAAAAAATTATGTTTCAAAGAACACTAAAATTCCAACTGAAAAATCTATTTTTTTTTTTTTTTTTTTTATTTTTTTTTTGCAAATGTTGAAAAATGACCTTTAATCCGTTCGAGGGTTGATATACGCGGTCGTTAATAAGTCTGCATTTTCAAATAGAGCATTGTTAGGCGTTAGATTTATATATTTTTTGTAAATATGCATATTGTTATAAATTCTTCTCTCTTGTAATTTATAATTTCTACTAGTTCCGTAATTTCACATATTTGCATAAAATAAACAATAACTGTTTTCCGTTTCATTTCACCATTTATTTATTTGAAAGTGTCCTAAATTTCTAATCTACAATTAATATTTAAAGTTACAGAGTTTTTCTTCCTCACACATTGGTGATAAGTCACTGAGAATTTTATATCTAACTCTTAAGATCTCATTCTTGAAACTTCAATCTCGAATCCTGAATCTTGACTCTAACTCTTACAATCTTACTATTGCATATTGAATCTTGTTCTTCAATCTTCAATCTAGACTGCCCCTAGAAAATCTTGTCCCAGTATTTATATGAAATACCTTGACTCTCCATATTTGGAGGTTACCTTAGTGTTAATTGACAAATCTAAGCCTTCTATATATTTATGACGACAAGTGTTGATCAAGAGAAACAGACTGATTCCCGGAATATTTATGATGATAACCAATGATTGAGTTCCCTAAACACAACAATTGCAGACCTCTTGTCCATTATTTATGCAAGTAACTGTTGACAGAGTTACCAAACTAAAATCTCCCAGACTGATACACAGTCTAGCCCCAACAGATTTATAGTAATAAATAATTACAACAAATGAGGTCTCAATCCCCATACAAACTTAATCATTAAATCAAACCTTAACCAGGTGCCTTGCTTAAACTACAACAAGATATATTTTTGTAAATATGCATATATTTTTGCAAACCATTGGTGTATATTTTAAACTTCGTCGGGGGTACTGCTGTTGTAAACGACACTTTTTTGTATATAATTTTCGAATATGTAACATTAAAGAACCCTTTTGAAAATTCGCAGCCTTTGTTCTTGTTGTTTTTCTATGTTTACTGACTGATTGATTTGTCGTATTATTGTAATCTTGTACAAAATATTGATGTTATGTTTTTAAATAACTGCTGTGGTAAGGTTTGTGGAATTGCCCCCCCCCCCCCTTAGAAATAAACAGTCTTAGAATTCATGTGTTTTATGTCTTATATATATGTGTGTAATGTATAGATGATATTTTAATGATAAATAAATACTATATTGTACGAACAATGTTTTATAAACTGCGTGGATTCATTATAGTATGCATATAATCAAATATGATTGAAGTAAAGTTATTTTCGAGATTTATTTTGGTTGAGTTTTAAGTCGTACTCAGCACAGTATGGGTCATATGGCGACTTTCCAATTTTACTGGTGGAGAAAGACCTCAGGTGCCTCTCTGTGCATTATTTCAGACACAAACAGGCATCGGAGTAGAACCACCAACGTTCATTAATCGAAAATGAACACAAGTGCATATAGCATTTTATGACAACTGCTGTAAGAAACTTTTGGTTAAATGGCCTGTGAATGGCCCTACTTTATACATGTAAATATTTTAAGATTGTATAAATTGAGACTTGCATTAATTTGACCGTAGTCTGCCAAGAAGTTCACTTTGCGATTAGCAAAATATTTAGGTGGAACAGAAAATGCCTAGAGTACAGGGGTAAAGCTGGTATAAATTTATCATTGTCATAGCTTACATTGTATGTGTGTTACTATGACATTTCACACATTATATAAGGGAATAAATTTTTAATGACAATGTGCCTTCATTGAACTTAAGCATGTTATATTAGAAGTTCGAAATTTTCATAAAAGTATAAGATTATAATTTATATAATGCGATCATTTAATCTTAGAAAAGCAATGTATGTTTACTTTAGCATTTAAATTTGTTTTGCTTTGTTCTCTTATTGGTAGCCCTGCAAAAGAAGGAATATGAGAAAGTCGAGATATAATCAATTTACAATACAAAATATCATACCATCTTTATTAATTTACAACTGCAGCTTTATTTCACTGGAAGTTGTATTCGTTACGTAGTTTTTAAACACTACATGTAATGTTTTGGCGTATCCGCGCAGAAATCACTTCTTTGCCTGTCCACTGCAACACATTGATAACTGAGCTAAGTTCAATATCGCAATGAGAAAGGCGCAATTGAAATCGTATTATATGTAATAATATCAAGGAAAGTTATTACATAGATCGGTGTCGTGAATTTTTATAAGGAATTGATAAGAAAGAAAAAGGTTGTTCTTCAACGCCAATAGGAAGGTAGTTCTTTAATGCCATTAGATTATCATGAATCCTTGTAAGGCTTGTCTATATTCATTTATACATCATAATTTTTCGCAGAAAAATCTACATTCAAAGTAAAACTGTCGATTTTTTAGTATATGTACTAGTTAATGGGCGAGAATGCACTGGATTACAACAATGTTTCAAAATTGAAAGCTTTTCTCGGCACCTTTTATTTAATAGCTTTCTCCAGTCGAGTAACAATACGCACGAAATGAGTTTGCACATTGCACTAGGAATAAGTTATCATTTAGTGAAATAGTACAATTACACAAACAAATGGATCAAGCTGTCTGAATATGACAACGTATAAAAATGCATTTGGTATGTCATTTTTGGAACTACTTCATTATCCGTCTCTTAATTTGTATCTGTAAATTATTTGAACAAATGCAATCTTTCTTTTGAAACAAAATACATAAATAATCTTCTTTAAAACAATACGACGGAACAAAAATCATACTATATATTACAGGGTACAATAATGTACATGTATATGATCCGCGTGACGAGAATCGAAGTTAATGTAAGAACTTGTTAAATCTACCCATTATCTGGCCAAAAATAAAATGGGTATCCGCACCTGAATCTTAATCAAATCTTATGAATGCATAAATTTTATCACGGGTGTAAAGTACAACAAAATCGGTATTATCAGTCAAATAGTTAATCTTTAAAGGTTAAATCTATGTAGCATAGTTATTATCATATAGGTCTTGTTATGGTGTACATTTAATAATTGTCAGTATATACTAAACAAAATGGCGGAAAGTGGTAATAAAAATACACGGCATGATGCAGTCCCTGGGCGCGTAGAGGAAATATTGTGTCAGCCATGTTTAAATAAGGATAAACATATTGTAGCAGATAAATTTTGTTCAACTTGCAATGAATACCAGTGTACAGATTGTTCAAATGTACATTCCATACTTCCCATCTTGAAAAGTCACAAATTAGTGAACACTAAAGAAATAAAAGCGAAACAATGCATGTTTGATATGAAAGGATTAGATCAATGCGATCAGCATCACAAACTTCTAGAATTCTTCTGTGAAGATGATGACCAGCTTTGCTGCAGTACTTGTGCTATTGTTGATCACCGTAAATGTCACAGTGTTGTAGAAGTACAGAAAATCGCCGGAAAATTTACCTCTCAAGGTTCAAGCTTAAAGGGAAAATGGCAAGAAGTAAAAGAGAATGCTGAGTATCTTGTAAAATCGATTATCTCGTCAAAAGGACAAGTTCAACTTGATGCTAAAGAAATACACGGAACGATAAGGCATATGCGAGACAGAGTTATTGAAATGTTTGAAGATTTGGAGGCTTCTATTGTTGAGAAAGTTGAGGATTTTAAGACAGAGACTATTGCAGAATTTGATAAGAAGCAAACAAAGAATGAGGGATACGTAGTTGACGCAACACAAAACCTTGAAATCATTAAAAACGTGTATAAAAATGGAACGTCTGTCCAGCAATTTATTGTAGAAAAGAAAATGCAGGAAGATGCCAAAAATCTCGTCACCAAAGTCAATGCAGAGTGTCAGAACTTAGAAACGGTGATTATTTCTTTCGAATTTGATGACACATTGAATGTGTCACTACTGCCGCTTTCTGGTTATGTACCAGGTAAACTCACCTTGAAGTTAGAAGCTAAAAAAATGAAGCTTACGCCAGTCATTTCCATAGATTTGAAGCAAAATGAGGATGAAGCTGAGAAACCATTGTGTACAGGATTTGATTTTCTACTCGATGGTAGACTAGTTGCCGTGGATAATAAAAACAAGAAATGCTTAGTGTACAATGAGAACCTTGAAAAAGTAGGATCATATCAGTTATCATATCATCCTAAGGATGTTGTTGCTATATCTGAAGATATTGTGGCAGTAACAAGCGGTGATTGTTACAAAATAGATTTTTTGAAAGTAAGTGACGAAAATGAAATAACTTTAGACAAAACTTGTAAAGTTAACACAATGTATTACTCTATATGTCTTAAAGACAAGAATCACTTTATTGCAGGAACTTTGAAAGATCTGAGGCATGTTCGCATTGTATCTTCTTCGGGTGAAGAAAAAGACTTAAATGTTACCTTTCCGAACAAAATGTTTTCTATAAACGCAAGTGCTTGTACGTTTATAGAAACTTGCAACAAGATTATTATTACAGAAAGATATGAAAATACTGTGAACATATATGATATCAAGACAAAAACGAGAGTCGAAGTGAAGGATGATCAGATACAGAGACCATGTGGTGTAGCGACTGGTCCTTCTGACACTATCTTGGTTTGCTGTGGAGGGACACACGGCATTGTTCAAATATCTCTAACAGGCCAAATCTTATCATCGCACAAGATAGGTATGGAATCGCCCTGGCAAATCTGTGTCTCACGATCTTACTCGTTTGTTGCTATTACAAATTCGTTAAAAGGTGATCGAAAACTGCAAAAATTCAAAGTTAAGCAATATCAAATCATAATAACCGGAGTCGCAAAATTTGCAGTTGTAAACAGAAAAAATACAAAACGTTGGAAATTATATGTGAATACTTGATACCTTTCGCCATTGAGTTTTTTCATTGTTGTATTGTACTAGCTTAAATTAAAGCATTGCATATTACAGATACTGTGCATTGATGATTACATCATAGTGTTGTTCTTGTTGTTAGTTTAAGCATATTTTATATCTCAGAGTATATTCATGACTGTTTCAATTTACAATATACACAAAGTAAAGCATTTCAAATGTCTTTAAAACAGAATTAGAATGAAGGAATGAAAGAATAGTGTCTTATGAAATTCTTCTCTTTCTTGTTTTTCCATACATTTAAAGAAATTTTATGATATCCATAGCTTTAAAAACAGCAATTTTCTTAATTTGCATTTCACATTTTACCTAGTGAATAGAAAATACAAACTGGGTATATACTCAGTGTACATGCATGTTTGTACATGTGCATACGTATATTTGTACTACTAGTTTACATAACAGTGATGTCTAAGCAATTGATTCCCTAACTATTTTTCACAGTTATGTTATCGGAATTTTCGGATTTTTTTATTTTTGCTACTTTGATGTCAAATTATTTCCCATAATGTCCCCATTTATTTAATGCATCCGTAATTAGGTCTTATTATGTCCATTACTGGTTTAATGTAATTTGTTTTATCATTGGTCTTTACTACTTTGTTGTCATTTGATTACGATTGCGAGAAGAATGCTAAGTTTGAATAAGTTTTTGAGATTATTCCTTTATTTGTGTGTGCCATACAGTGACTTGGATTTACATGGAACCACAATTTTTGGAATATTCGGATCGACGACATGGGACTTTTTAAATGATTATATGCTGATATGAAGACAGATACACTTCACATTAGTTTAAAGTGACTTTTTGAGTGTCGTCGATATGTATGAATGTATATTCATGTAATAATGCATTAAAGTGAACCTGTTGTAGCCAATACTATATTGTCGTGCTTATTTATCTATTATCCATGAAGGATATTAATTATGATTTACAATATTTATGATTGGCTTAATGGAATGAAAGAAAACATAAGCATGTTTATTTTCATGACATCTATGACTTAAGGGAGACAACGAAACTAAGCCACGAAACGGCAATATGCATATTTGCTTCTCTTGAAAAGATTATTTAAAACTAAAAGCAAAGCTGCTTCAAATTTTTTGAATATATTTTTAAGTTTTAATTTATTAACTAATGTCTACACATTATATTATCTATGTTAAACTTTAAACAATACTTGAATCGCTGTGTATATAAATATATAAATATAGGTCCTGGCCGATTCTTGTTTTGTTTTGAAACTTAGTTTTTTGGAAGCTCTGTATATAGTTTTGTTATGTTTGTATGTACATGTTTTTTTTTACTTCTTTTTATTATCATTATCATCATCATTAGTATTATTATTATTATTATTATTATTATTATTATTATTATTATTATTATTATTATTATTATTATTATTATTGAAAATACATAGTTTGTCGAATAGTTTCCCCAAGTAAACTAAGGAATAAATGGCACTAAAATTCCAACTGAACAACCTTGATTTTTGCACATTTTGAAAAATGGCCCTTAATCCGCTAGTACCAGGGTTGATACGCTGTCATTAAAAGGGCCAATTGTTGTTTGCATATTCAAATGTAGCATGTAAGGTGTAGAATTATGTATTCAGTTGAATATGTATATATTTTTGCAAACCCTTGGTGTAATTTTTTAAACATCGTCTTGTAAAACGACGCTTTTTTGTAAATCATTTTCGAATATGTATATAATATTGAATAACCCTTTCTAACATTAACGCAGCATTTATTCTTGTTTGTTTGTTTATTTTTGTTGTTTTTCTATGTTTACTGACTGATTGATTTGCCAAATCATTGTTATCTTTTACAATTTATTGATGTCATGTTTTTAAATATAACAATGAGGAATGATATTGATATATGCAATGCGTGTAGTTTAGGGAGACAAATCTGCAAAATGTGGAATTGCCCCCCTTAGAAATAAACAGTCTTTTAATGTTTTATATATATGTATAATGTAAAGATGATACTTTATTAATAAATAAATACTATATTGTACGATCAACGTTTTATAAACTGTGCCGATTCATTATAATATAATCAAATATGATTGAAGTAAAGTTATTTTCGAGATTTCTTTTGGTTGGTTTTTACTTTGTACTCAGCACAGTATGGGTCATATGGCGACTTTCAAGTTTTACTGGTGGAAAAAGACCTCAGGTTTTTCTCTGTGCTTTAATTCAGACACAAACGGGCACCAGAGTAGAACCACCAACGTTCAGTAATCGAACATGAACACAAGTGCATTTAGCATTTTATGACTACTGCTGTAAGAAACTTTTGGTTAAATGGTCAGTGAATGGCCCTACTTTATACATGTAAATATTTTAAGATTGTATAGATTAAGACTTGATTTAATTTGACCGTAGTCTGCCAAGCAGTTCACTATGCGTGAAATATTTAGGTGGAGCCTAATACGACGTACATATTTGACAAAGCATCACAACTTGAAAACTCATATATATACATTAATGGGCATAAAGTGATCCATATCAGAACCATTAAAACAGCAAAATTACATACTTAGATATTAAGTTACTATATATAGTAACAAAATCTAGGGTATTTCAGGGCCATTATGGCAAGATCTATGTCATTATGCAATTTTGGCCGCATTGATACTCGGCATTATTTTTCCACAATGGGCGAGTGAATGAGCGCACGTGCAGAATGACGTAATCAACTGTTAGTGACTTTCAAAATGGCTGCTGACGTTGAATGAACTTAAGTCGCTTGCACACAAAATATTTTAAAGTTTGAATGTCATAATTACAGTGTAGCAATATCACGTGACCTGGACGTCATTTTCGGCATCATTTCCAAGACAAATATTGCTCGATTCGAAAAGGAAAAAAGCAGTAAGTACTTTATTTCTGCACCGATTTCTTTGGGATATGCACCATTCTTTGAAGAAAAATATAAGCTTGTCATAGAATAGTGTCTTTCCTTCAGTATATGAGCCGTTTCATCAAAGACTTTGCATAACCTTGAAAGTTGCTTGTATACGAGCGGACTTCATTTGCAAGCTATTTCGTTTTCTTATATAACCTGACCTACGCCATGATTTAAAAGTCGTTATTACATCAACCGGGAGTACGGAAGGCAAAATCCTACTTAAATATGTTTATATTGCAATTATTTTGGCGTAAATCTGAACTTTTTCTTCAATTGACAATTATGGCGCCAGTTTCAAGCCAAAAATTTGAACTACAGTTTAAAGCAGTTTTCAGAATTGGTTACAAGCTTGTATAAATTTATTATTCTCACAGCTTACATTGTATGAGTGTTAAAATGAAATTTCACTCATGATATATGAAAATAAATTTTAAATGACAATGTGACTTCATTGAAGTATGTTATATTAGAAGTTCGAAATTTTCATTAAAGTATAATATAATAATCCATATAATGCGATCATTTAATCTTAGAAAAGCAATGTACGTTTTTTTTTTAAATTTGCTTTGTTTTTTCTCTTGTTGGTAGTCCTGCAAAAAGAGGAATATAAGAAAGGCGAGGTATAATCATTTTACAATCCATTTTCTTTAATTGACAACTGCAGCTTTATTTTACTGGAAGTTGTATTTGTTGCGTGTTTTTAAACACTACATGTAATGTTTTTGACGTATCCGTACAAAAATCACTTTCAGGGAATTTTTTTTAATTAGTACTGGCTAAATAAAAAACAGTGCAGACCATTATCAAACAATAATGTTGTACCGGCTGATCTTGGTATGCACTGGTCACGTGGGTAGATTCTGAAGCATGCTGAAAATTAAAACTATAGATCAAGTTAACTAGTTTCGTGTCACAAATGTTGCAGTTAAATTAAACAAAATTGAAATGATCAGTCCACTGAAAAGAAATAACCTATCCATTTACAATTTACTTTGTGTATATAATTCCAAAACAGTTTAGCTATAAATGTTCAAAATCACATAATAACATCAAATACATAAAAGAGAATCCTTGCCAAAGGGTAAATCTGTAACAATTTTGAAACGAACCATTCATATCTATTAAACTACTGTCTCACGCAAGTAAGACAATGGGTCCAAGTAAGACTCTAGACTTCTTTCTGCTGATTCTTATATTACCATTTTCTTATTCCTATGTCGACCCCGTGACCTTGACCTTGATTCAAAGGATGGTAGCCCTAGAAACGAGAGGTATGTTGATACGTTCAATTCTTTAAGTTTAATTTATTTCGTCTTAGAAGAACATTTGTATCTGTTGTGTTGAATTTGTTAACATATTGAGTGTCAGATTTTAAGTAAACCATATAGTTTAATTGAAAGGAGGATTTAAATATAATTATAATCAAGTACAAAAGCATCAATAGCTACCATAAATTACTAAAATGTCAGTGACATGCATTGTCCACTAAGCAACAATTTTGTTAATGAAATACTGTCTTAAATTTGATTGCAACAAATTAAAGCGACTTACTCCTGGTGAAGTATGCAGTTTATACAATTTTCATTTTAGGTGACATGAACAAGCAGTTGTGGATGGCAGGGGTGGCCTAGCGGTTAATTTGTCTGCCTGTCAACCCAGAGATCATGGATTCGAGCCCTACTCGGGTAACGATTATGATTTCTCATATGACACCATTACTGGTTGGTTCCAGGAAGCGGACTCAACTGTGCTTAATATAAGTTGCAAGAACTTGTTTAGCAATCGAGCCAAAATAAATTTGCTTAAACTAAGAAACTTTGGTAAACAACTAGACAATTTACCTATCTTTAATAGAGGATTTTATGGCTTACTTTTTAGACAAAGAAAAATCCATAGTAATTGAGCGATTGACTAAACAACTTGGTGACTAGGCGGAAAAAAATGCAAGTCATGGAACTCACTATTATAAACCTCACGAAAGACGTAGCTAAACTTTCCAGTACACGCCAAGAGAAAGACGATACATTTCCGAAGCTGCATCATAATCCGATTTACATAATTATATTACACGATACCACAGTCTAGTTTAATTAACAATACTTAATTACAAACGAACGTGTAATACTTTACACTTGCAATATTTACATTTGAATCAGCTCCTTTATTGTCTTATTGAAATTTAAAAAAAACAACAACATAACGAAGAATTTGAAAATGTGATATATACATGAAGATAATTATCTCTTTGTTTATTTAATTTTTCTTACTATCTTTTTATTTCTTTCTTTTAAATTTGCTTCTCTTGACATATTACAAAATGTCGTAGGCGTAATATTCACGACGTAAGTTCATACTTATCCAAATTTAGATTGTCTTATCAGACATAGAATTAAAGCTTGTACATTAAATGGCATTGATAAGTGTTCTTTTCCACTTCAATACAAGCAAGAAAATGGCACCGAATAACGCCATCAACTCCTTTCTGCTTATGCTTTTGCTGTTTCCATTTTCCTTTTGTTATGACGGCTCCGAAACAATTACTCTGATTCAAAGGATGGAAACTCTCGAAAAAAGAGGTAAATTGGTACATTTAACTTATAGTTTTCATATTATCTTTTTCATTTGTTTAGTAAATCTTTTGATTACATATGGAGAATTAGATTCCATTCATAGCCATATTAAGTGAATTGAATATGGAGGATGATTTTAATACGATCATGATTAAGTGCTTAGTACATGTATGAATTTTTTTCCCCTATGCGACAGAATTTTCCCACTATGCTACTGTAATGTCTATGAAATGCTTCCTTAAATTTATATATATCATTATTAATGTAATTTGTACATAAAAAAGATAGACAACAGATTTAAGTGTCGATAGGGTAATTTGCTGTATGTATACACCTACACAATTTACCTTTACTCTGAAGAACTTCATGACTTACATTTCAGACAAAGAAAAATCCATAGTAATTGACCGTTTGACGAAAACAATTGCTGACCAGGAGAGAAAGATACAAGTCATGGATCAAACTATTGAAAACATCATGAAAGACGCGACACAATTTTCTTATACACAACAAGAAAAGTACAAAAGATCCACTAAGCTTCAACATGACCTAAGTAAGTTGCCAGAGAAAAACAGAAATTTACTACAATTTACAAGTAATGATAAAGACAAAATACTGTTACAAGTTAAATCAACAGTATCTGATAAAACCCGAAAACCATCCAGTTACTCAAGTTTTTATGCAAATGAAAGACAAACGAAAAAAGAGTCATTAGAATTCAAGAAATCTAGTGAACAAATGGTTAAAAACATGTCTATATCCATCGAAAGAACAGGTAATAATGGAGAATGGAACATACAAAACAGAAATGAGCAATTAGGACGGAGTAAGGGACGTTTTGTAGCAAACATAGAAGGTCCAGTAGCATTCCATGCAGTGTCTGATAAGCACAATATTACACATCTTGGATCAAATGAAAATATCAAATTTGAGACAATTCTTCTGAATGTTGGTGGAGGCTACCACAGTCAACATGGTTTATTTATTGCACCAAAAGCCGGAATATATCTTTTTTCCACTTCAGTGGTGACGTCTGGAACAAAGCTCTATGCACGGATAACGAAAAATGGTGCCCCCCTTGCGAAAGCCTTTGGTCTAGGAAATACTGTAATGAATGCACAAGGTTCTGTTACTGTGACAACTCAAATGAATATTGGAGATGAAGTTTGGGTTAAACATATATATCCTCCAGATGGAAGTTTATGGGGTGAACGATTGACAAGTTTTACAGGGGTTTTGATATCAAACAATTAAACATTTATATTAATCTTGTCAAATAATGAAAAATGGTATATCAACACTGAATACTTTTAAGAATAAATAAGATTTGATCTTACAGGCGTAGACAATTTTTCTTTCCAATAAAAGTGACATCCAAATATCTCAAATATTTATGTTAGTCGTTGATTTCCGAAATAGTAATACATTGTATATAAACAATCGTTCCTACAATAATGCTGTTGCACTCGTTCAGAAATACGGTTTACTTTAATAATAATGTTGCAATAACAACAACAACAAATGTAAGGTACAGTTATCAAACTAGTAATAAGATTTTCCAAAATAATTGCGCAATCTACATCTTTTTAAAAATAATGTTACAGTACAAGGTACAATTTTCCAAAATAATGGTGCCAGCTACGATCTTCCGGAACACCCCTGCACGCTACAATTTTCAAAAAATTACAACAATCTGCCGGAACACCCCTGCACGCTACAATTTTCTATAAATTACAACAATCTGCCGGAACACCCCTACACGCTACAATTTTCTATAAATTACAACAATCTGCCGGAACACCCCTACACGCTACAATTTTCCATAAATTACAACATTCTGCCGGAACACCCTTACACGCTACAATTTTCCATAAATTATAACAATCTGCCGGAACACCCCTAAACGCTGCAATTTTCCATAAATTATAACAATCTGCCGGAACACCCCTGCACGCTACAATTTTCCATAAATTACAACAATCTGCCGGAACTCCCCTGCACTCTAAAATTTTCCAAAATAATGGTGCAAGCTATAATCTTCCAAAATAATGGCACAAGCTACAATCTTTCAAAAATGATGTAAGCTACAATCTTTCAAAATAATGGAGCACGCTTCAATCTTTCGGAATACTCGGGTATCACGCTGCAATTAAGGTAACTTGACCAAAACAAAATGGCTGCTGTGTAAAAAAAATGTTATTCACTTTTTTCTTCCTGGTTTCTTTGAGATAAAAAACTCAACTTTTTTAACCTATTAAATGTAACAAGTACATTGTACAGCATTTGTAAGGAAAAAATAAAATAATAAGAATATAAATGTTTTGAAGTGTTACCTTGTACAAGAAGTGTCTTTTTTTATGCCAATTTCCTGAAGTTTTCAATCCAAAAATTAAGATTTAAAAACACTGGTTTTTATCTATAACATAATCAGCTGTCAAAATAAAGTAGTCCATGATAAAAGTATGGTGGGTAAATATGAACATCATACTGTTATAATCTGTTATCTGGTTTGCTGAAAATGATAAAGTGAAATAAATAGGGTTTCCTTTTATCAATTCAATATTAATGATTTACTGACAATAGATGATATAAAATTGTATATTATTCAATACATCTTTAATGTTTAGACTATTAAATATGCACTTTTAAAAATCATAAATAAAAAGTTATAATATGTAATATAAATTTAAAAAACTGAATAATGTAAAAGAAATGAATAATGTAGTTTATTGTCTGTAACTTTTCATATTATCAATTATTAGGGGGAGCGGTGGCTTTTT